>NC_056731.1:1577622261-1577634761 GCF_019279795.1 Protopterus annectens | reverse complement strand
AAATCAGTGTACCTCACAGTCACAGCCCTCAAGGCCAAACAACACACCAAATACACTTGTTATAGGGGACTCTATTGTCCGGCACACTGACGTCCTGCTCACCAGACTGAACAAGGAGAAAGTCACTGTAAGCTGCCTGTCGGGTGCCAGGATCCGCCACATAACGCAAGCACTCAGGTCACTCCAAAGCAAGTACAAGTATGACTCCATCATTGTCCATGCTGGTGTGAATGACCTGAGACGTACCTCCCTGGACTACATGAAACGAGACATAGAGGAGCTCTCTGATCATGTAGCCCAGGCTGGTATGACTCCGACCTTGAGTAGCATCTTGCCCTCACCTAGAATTATGCCACAGTATAAAGACAAAATGATCAGTTTCAACAATTGGCTAAAGTATTGGTGTCATTCAAAGGGGATCCAGTGTCTGTCAGCCTGGGATGACATGCTCGACAAGCCACATTGCTTCGCTAGGGATGGCTTGCACCTGTCACTCTTAGGCTTTCGTATACTGGCCAAGGCTCTTGCCACCCCCATAGTGCCTTTTTTAGGCAAGGCTCAAAGGACAAACCCACCTCCATAGACAACCCAAGGATAAAAGGATAAAAAAACTGACGGTAATGCTACTCAATGCCAGAAGTCTAAACCTCAAGATGCACGCACTCGAGGCTCTCCTCAGTATGGAGAAAATCGATGTCTGTGCAGTAACAGAAACCTGGTTCAAGGCTCCTGAGAGCACCCCAGCACTACCAGGTTATAACTCATACCATGCATTTCAGCCCCAAAACTCGGACCAAAGTACAAAAGGAGGGGGAGTATCTATATTCATCAAAGATACCTAGACCTCCAGGTTAGTGGCACTGCACGAAGCATCAGAAACCATCCATGTGCAACTAACAGCAGGCAAAACTGCCTTTCATTTTGTAGCCTGCTATAGAACACCCTCCCTATTACAGGAACCCCACTTGGCATTCCTGAGAACACTGGAGAATATGAAGGTCTCTCCAAACACTATGTTATTGGGTGACTTCAACTACCCAAACATTGACTGGGAAAACTACTCAAGCCCAAACACCCTCGCCCAACGGTTCCTTGAATTTATAAACTCTAATGCGATGGAACAACTGGTCACCACTCCCACAAGAGGAAACAACATATTGGAGCTGGTAATCACCAACATGGGGATGCTATGTTCCACACCAGAGGTAAACCCCTCATTGGTAAGATCAGACCATAAACAAATTTCCCTGGACATCCATATCCCGTCCCCACCCCCAGCCAAGGAAATCACGGTAAAGAATTTCTCAAAAGCCAACTTTGCACTTCTCAAGACTGAGCTGGAATCCTTCAAAGCCCCCAGGCCAGAGGATAATACAGCCCAATCCACAGAATCCTTTACAAATGCATTCTATGAGCACCTGCAGGAATGCATGGATCATGCTATCCCAAATAAAACCAAGACTCACTCCTCCAAAAACAGGAGACCTGTCTGGTGGACCCGGCCATAAATAAGCTATACAACAGAAGGAGGAAGCTACTACATGATAGAGCAAAATCCCAAAAAGGGAAGGCATCTCTGATCAGTATTAGCAAGAAACTTCGATCACTTATAAAATCATCAAAGGCCAGTTTCGAAAGAAAATTTGCCCTGGACACTAAAGATAATCACAAGGCCTTCTTTAGTTATGTCAGGAATATGGGTGGAAACTCCCAGATATGCTCTGAATTGTTGCATAACGGTACAAAATATACCAAACCTACAGACATAGCCAACATCCTGGCTGACAGATTCAGTGCAAACTTCTCCCCCCCCTTCCCCCCCAAAGGAGCAAATGCCTATCCCAACTGAATGTAACCTCCCTGACATCACAGATGCACAAGTGAAAGCTGCCCTCTCCAAAGCAAAAAACACAGCATCTATGGGACTGGACAGTGTCCCAGGCTGTGTCTTACATGAGCTCCAAGAAGAACTGAACCCTCACATTAAGTCACTGTTCAAACGTAGCCTTACTACAGGATATGTACCCAAAGAATGGCGTACAGCTACAGTGGTCCCACTCCACAAAGATGATGCCACAACGGACCCCGGGAACTATCACCCCATAAGCCTGACTAGTCTGGTCTGTAAAGCTATGGAGCATATTATCATGGAACTCATAAACAAAGACATTGGGAGCCTCCAGACACTGGACCCTACCCAATTCGGCTTTGTTAAGGGCAGATCTTGCCTCTTAAACCTAGTTGATTTCTTTGAAACAGTTACCAAAGCCATAGATGAGGGCAAGGTAGTCCACACAGCCTACCTGGACCTTGCAAAAGCCTTCGACACAATACCCCACTCGGGCATCATAAATAAGCTTACCAGCTTAAATATCAACCCCTATATCACAAGATGGGTTGTAAACTGGCTCAGGGATAGAACCCACATGGTCAGAATCGCAGGTGCCATGTCCGAATCCAAACCAGTTACAAGTGGCATCCCACAGGGCTCAGTTCTGGGACCTCTCTTGTTCAGCATATACTTCTCTGAGGTTCAGGCTAACACAGGGGGATTATGGCTGACAAGATTTGCAGATGACTGCAAACTGGGGGCCATAATCGAATCTCCAGCTGACACAAGCATCCTCCAAAAGGGTTTCACAGAGACGGATGCTTGGTGCCAGAGCCACGGCCTCAAGCTAAATGCTAAAAAGTGCATAGTCACCCCCTTTGGGAAAAACAAGGTGCCCACAAATTACCACATAGGTGGTAATCCATTAAGTATGGAAGAAGTAATTAGAGATTTGGGGACCAACATAGATAGTAATCTCTCCTTTGATAATCACGTTGCCAAAGTGGTTAGAAAGACCTTCTATATAGCCCACCTTATCACGGAAGGGTTCTCATCTAGATCAAGAGAGGTCATTGTGCCCCTCTACTCGTCACTCATCAGGCCCATAATTGAATACAATGCCCTTTTGGGAATGTACCTTACCCGACACCTGCAGCAACTGGAGAGACCCCAAAAGTACCTCACCAAGAGGATCATGGGCTACAAACAGATGTCCTATGCAGCTCGACTAAAGAAACTCCATATCTACTCAGTTGCTTACCGCCTATTCAGAGGCGATCTATGCCTGACGTGCAAAGCCATGTCAAACCCAGAATTAATGGACATGTTCCGCCTCAAAAAATCCAACTTCCCTAGAGCTACACGCTCCAGGGACTTAGACCTCAGCACAAAAATAAATAGGACATGCTGGAGGGACAGATTAATTTCCCAGAGGCTCCCCTCACTCTGGAATAGAATCCCAATTCATGTTAGACATAGCCCCTCGCTGACCCTCTTCAAGTGAAATCTAGACGCGTGGATGGGAAATCGCAAATTCACCCCTGGGATCTCTTCTGTGTCCCTGCTAGACAGAGGCACAGTAAACTAATCTTAAAGGGTACCTTCTGTGACCTACTTTACAGAGGCACAGTAAGCTAATCTAATAGGGAGGTGGAAGCCAAATACACTCTGGCTAGGCTTATAAATGCCCTAGGGCAGATAGCCTAGTATCTACCTATGAACCTATGAACCTATGTCTGAATAGCTTACCCAACATTGTAACATAGTTGAAAGTGTAACCATTGGCATGCAGGCAGACATCAACAGACTGACTTAACTTAGTCAGCATCACTCTGAAATCCATATAACTTGTCAAAATTCAATGCAGACATACAGATGAATAACATAAATAAATAATTATTTGCTGTAAATCTTTTTTAGTCTCTGCCTGAAACACAGCACTGTGAAGCTGCTGATGGCAAAGTATTGGTGGATGCATAATCACATCTCAAGGTGTTGAACTTAGTATGGGAATCAGCACTAGTCTGTGGTGCTCTGTGCCAACTTTCATACAAATAAGCAGTATGCACATACAACTATGTCTGAATCAGATAGAATATAGACCAGATACATGCTACAGCTATATTTTGAAACACATGAAGGACTAAGCATGTTATTGCTGGTGGAAACAGCCTATGGAAACAGTTTTGAATCAAGGAGGTTTAGTGAATGACACAAAAGGGGTGGGAAGAGGTGGACAGTTGATGACAGCAACACACGTACAGACATGCTAATATTTTAGCTCATGTTTCTTTTCTGCACATATTTGTGTTGTGTTACTGTTTGCCTTATCACCATAATTATTCATGCAAGATTTTTATAACGCAGGCCTCACAATATCAAGTAAGCACATTAATAAAGCAATAGGATAATGATGTATTAAGAAAAGTTGTAGCCAAAATTTTCACCCACATAAGTTATAGAAAACATTCAAAAATAGTATTGCATTCATTTGAATTCAAACCATGAGAGTAATGCAAGAAAACTCTAAAGACCTGAATATGATATAAACACACCACAAAGGATATTCTAATTCACATAGTTCCCATATGGCAACGGTTTGCAAAAAAGGAAAGGTGCATCTGCATCCAGCTTCAGCACAGTGAAACTCTAGTCCTCATGCTCAGAACTGTCATCACTCTCTCTTATGTCAGTGTCAGAAGTGGCATTGTTTTGACAATAAGACACAGGAACTTTTCAGGCCTGCTGATTTGGGCAGAGAGGCCCTTCTCCATAATGCCATTCACTAGCCTGTCAGCTCCTGTCCGGTAACAAAATTGCCACCTCCACTACTACTGCTCCAGAGGGTACCATCACACCAGCAGCTGGGGCAGAGCTACCTGATGCAGGTGGAGCAAATAGGGCAGGAGTTGTATAGGCAATACTGGCAGGTTGTGACCGAGATGAGCTGGGTGTCTGTGCTGTCTGTGGTGGTACCACCTTAGACACCTGTCGAGATATGTTGGGCTAAACCCCAGTGGTCAGTCCACCTCCCTGTGCAAATGGTTATTTTATTTTCAATGGCAATGCATAAAAAAAGAAAACAAAAATATAAGTAAATGAGAGATAAAGAGTGAGGGAGACAAAAAAAGAGATAATAGATCATAGAATGTCATATTACTTAATTTCTTTAATACATATCCAGACATGATGGGAAGGCATGAATGTGTCATAGAATCAATCAATCACAATGATATGATATGGTATGATATGATATATGATATGACTAATAGAATAATATATTTCACTATGCCATATCAAATAGCTACTTCCTAAGGTTGTGACAATGTGAGGTATTGCCAGCTATGCCAGGAGAAATAGGGCTGTGGATGTGTAACATATGCCAGTATAGCTAGCTGGAAGTTTGTAAAGAATTATATGCCATTTGTATATCAAACTGATTTGTACAGATGCTTGTGTTGAAAAATATATTTGTAAAGCTGCTTGTGTTAAAAATGTACCAACAGTGGGTCCTGACTATATTGTAACTGATTAAATGTATATGTTTTAACAGAAGATACTAGTAGAGAAGAGGCAAATCTCAGTCCAGCTAATTTTGAAATATAGTAAGCAATTAAATTACTTAATTTAGGCCATAAAGATTGTATCTTACAGTTCTGACTGCAGCCAGAGATGAAATGCCTGTGCCAGGGAATGGCTTAATAGCTCCTGTAGGAAGATCTGAAGTGTTTTGTTGTTTTATGACTTCAGAAGCAGCAACAGATATTGGCAAAGCTCTATCTGTGTGCATGTTAACACATATGTGAGAGATTCTGGTTCAGTATCCAGTAATGGGGGTAGCATGGGAACTAGAAGTCAGATAACCAGATGCATGTGATGTCATTCTATAATCCATCTCTGAAATGATGCTATTTTAATAATTGATGAGACTGAAGTCTTATGGCACTCTGTTTTTGGAACCTGACAAAGAAGGACCCTTCACCTACTTCATCTTGCCTTTGTCTAGTAAGTGACCAGGGAATAGTAATTCTTTAGACCAGTCGGGAAAATGTAGTGAGATTAGTTAAGTACTGTTTTTCTGTATCTGTATAAATCTATTAATCTGTGTTATTTTAATATATCCTGTGATTGAAACTCTGGTATTTATTATAAATACATATTTAGTATTTTCTCATGTTCTTTTATTATTTATTATTAAATATATTTACATTTTTCATTTTGGCTGGTCCATTAGAGAATATTTTAACCTTTGAGAGTACTCATATCTATTTAGTGACTCTGTGGCCACTCCTGAAAGCCTTACTGCATTGGTCAAAACACTATCATTTGTACTAATATTAATTCACTCAGTATAATTGGATACCCTTGTAAGAGCTTTACAGTAGCTGGCTTTAGATTGTCTACGGGGACTAACTACCTTATAGTCTGGGCAGGAGGGTTCACAGCTAGTAAATCTGTGCCAGCCTTTCCCAGGTGTGTGTGTGTGTGTGTGTGTGTGTGTGTGTGTGTGTGTGTGTGTGTGTGTGTGTGTGTGTGTGTGTGTGTGTGTGTGTGTATGTGTGTGTGTGTGTGTGTGTGTGTGTGTGTGTGTGTGTGTGTGTGTGTGTGTGTGTGTGTGTGTGTGTGTGTGAAAATCAAATCTCAAAGACTGTGTGTCAGCTGCTTAGAGCAGGGACAGGAAGCACTGGTTTCATGGAGAGGGTGCTTGCATACTCGACTGAGGACTCAACTCTATAGATGTACCAGTAGGGAGTCTTACTGGGGACATGGAGGGAGACAGAGAGAGAAATCCAGACCCCAGACTGAGTGTATTCCCTGTGTGTTCTTAAGGTAAATTGTGCCTGCTGCAGACAACTGCATTTGGAAATACTATGTATATTTTTGTTTCAAGTGAATGTCCCTCTCCAGTGTCAGAGGTGAGGACTCAGGCTCCTTGATTACTGGCCCAGAGAGGGGGCATCACAGAGGTAATAACTGTAATAACTGCATTCTAAAGTAACTAAACCAAAAAATACCATACATGAGTGCTGCAACTACCAGTAACCAAAACAGCAAAATAGTACAACAACTCGCAAGGCACGGAACAGTAAAAAATGAAGCCAGAAAATAAAAACTGTGAGATTTAATAATATGTACCAGGTACAAAAACACATGCAAGCATACGCAAATGAGTTAAGCACTTTCATTCCATACACAACAGGAATTTGATCAGAAATAAGTTAATTAATTCTGCCCTCCTTTTATAGAGACTGTTGCTTCCAGAAACATCCCTTAACTTAAAGGAACACACAATTTATCACCATACTAAATCAGTGCAAATATATGTATTTCATAAAGAATTAATTTTTTTTTTAGAAATTAACTTTTAAAATAGTTGTTAATGAATGAAACAATAACAACCATTGATCAATTACACGTTCTAAAATGAAAATTTTCCTCTGCCAAATATGTTTAACATTCCATTCAAAGTTGCAATACATGACTCAAAGTTACACACATAGAAATCTATATTAGATGTTGCATCACTAGTTAGGTGATTTCATAAATTAGCTGCTCTTAATTTTTGAATGGGGAGTATTGGCATACTATCATTTAAACCAAGGTTTCGAGTTGCATCCAATTCAAATTTCCATAAAAGCTATTTAATCTCCCAGAGTATTTTCCCACACCTCCTTCTAGGCTCAGGGGTAACTTTTTCAAGTGTACCAAATAAAAACTTATCATACTGCTCACATACCACCAAACTGTGCTTATTTATGGCATTGTTTTTATTCCCCAGTGATATATCATGTATAGGATTCACTTTATAATCCTAAAATACTGAAATATCGAATTTCAGTATCTCAAGACTATAAAGCCGAAAACTCACAAACCCGAAACCTCAAAACTGCGAAATTTAAAACCACGAACATCACAAAAACAATACATCACACAAACACAAACACACCTACCTCCTGACACTACAACAAACCAAACCAACACACACAAACACAACAAAACCAATACACCCTTACTAAAACCAGGGGGCAAGCCTCCCTGCACCACCCGATGTGGGGGTAAGTCCCCCACACCTCCCCTACTTATACTGCTTTACAAACTCTCCTACTTATATTTACTAACTCCGAGGTTACACTAAAAACTGGAAGACAGCAAACCCACTGCCACACATTCTACACTGCCCTTACACAAACACACATCACATACATACAAACACGACCACTCTCAACACTTACACACTCACACTCTTACCTACCTACCATAACCCACACCTAAAACTCCCCAACACACACACACAAACAAACCATCCCCAAAACCTTTAAAAAACATTACACTTACCAAAAGTTTCATCACTACTGCAGGTTCGAGATTTACATATTCAACATTCTGAAGATTCACGCAACTGCAGAATTGACACTTTGGTCTCAAGATACTGAAATTCAATTTTTCAGTATTTCGAGATTCCAAAGTGAACCTCATATATATGTTTATAAATCTGTTTTCTGTGTGCCCTTTCAGTTTTTCTAACATAAAATAAAGGTCAAGAGGAACATATTCCTAAATAAACAAAAACCCTTTAGTTCCCTAGTTGCCATCTTGCAACATACTGTCATTACTATTGAAAGTTTTAGGAATAGTATGGTCTTTTGCCAGGATGTATTGACATTGTGAGCAGGGGCCACACTTAAATGTACTCCTGTTAACTTCTCCTTGCTGAATTTTACTATTCATTTCCAGCACATGTTCAATATCACTCCCCATTTTATGCACAGACCTAAGTATGTTCCCACTAACTGCATTTGCAAATATTGAATGTTTAATACCATGCGGTATTGAAGTAGAAATATCTTATAAATATGAGCCAATAAAAATTTAAAATTTTTTTCAGGGTACTGAACTCACATACACAATTCATGTGATGTACTCATTACCTTATAGAATAACCAAGAGCTATTGAAGCAGGCATGTAGGCCTGAAATATAAGTAAAGGTATGCCTGCTCAAGATGATGCATGGTGATGGACAGACAAAACCCCTGCAGCTTGCAATCAGAACAGATGCATACTTACCCAATGCCTTTCTGAGGTGAGTTAGTCTTTCCTGATGTGCCTCACAGTTTTCTGCAATCTCTGCTACAGCAGAAAAAGAAATAAAAAAAATATATATACATATATATTTATCTATATATGTGTGTGTGTGTGTGTGTGTGTGTACACATATATATATATATATATATATATATATATATATATATATATATATATATATATATATATATATATATATATATATATATATATATATATATATATATATATATATATATATATATATATATATATATATGTAAAAAACAGTACACATGCATGTTTATGCAGAGGGCAAGCCCCCCTGCACCTCCCATGTGGGGGACTGTGACCTCCACACCCCCCCCTACTTTAATATTTTAACTCCAAGATCGCACTACAGTGAGGAAAAGGGAATATTCCCTTATCCCCACTATACCATGATCTAAGCAACAGTTTGCTTAGTTGTACAATCAACAGTACAGTTGATGTACAACTAAATCTACTTGCAAACAACTGTTTACTTAGTTACCTTTCAGTGAAAGTGCATTTTTAACAAAATGCACTTTCACGAAAGTGAGTTTGCGAAAGTGAGTTTGATTAAATGTACTTTCGATCATAAGACCAGGACCCATATATATATATATATATATATATATATATATATATATATATATATATATATATATATATATGTATATATATATATATATAGATAGAGAGAGAGTGATCAAATATATGAAAGCATAATAAATAACTGTGTTAGCTGGTTGACTAATTAGTCTTGTCCAAACTATTCCCAGCCTCAGCCTTATACTGAGACCCACTATATTCCCCTGCAGTAATCTTTAGCTGTAGCATTTCATGAGGAGTGCCTCAAAATTTCTGGACTCCTCAACACCCCACTGCCACCACCATGTCTGCAGCAGTCAAGCCAGAAATGCGGGTCTGAATTGGTGCTCAGTTCAGATCTCATGTGTAGCAGCTTGTGTGTAAAGATGCAGAGCCTTGCCAACTGCACTTGTGCAATTGAAATTATAGCATTCACTTGCCAAACACATTGACAATGAGTGCATACATCAAGAAGCACAGAAGATTTTAAAATGACCTTGAGATTTAGCCATGTGTGATGCTCAAACTATCAAGACATTTTCCAGTGTTAAACCCTGATATGATTTATGGTGTTGGTTATAATCAAAATTTGTTGGAGGAGAAATGGCATGACTTGTGACATATTGGCATGTTGTGAGTTAAACACAAACACAGACTACTAAAATCTCCAAGGCAAACTGGAAAAGGAAAGTCTGTACACTATGCCATATAATAAAAATATTTATTCCACAAAATATATAAGCACTTTCATTTTAAATTCTTTAAAACATCATCAGATACACCATAGTACTATATTTTATTCATTTAATACTACATAAAATAATCATGTGGCACTCATTGATTCTTAAAATGACAGGGTACTCATAATCATTCACCTTTAACATATACTGAAACTTTAAAGTTAATATCCCATACTGACTTATATTTGTATAGGAAAATAATAACCAAGTAGAACATTCTGATGAATATGCTTAACATTATCTCTCCCATGATTTTAATTTGAGAACTGGGGCTATACTAACAAAATCATTAAGCCCTGAAAATCTATGTGCTTCTAAATGCAGTTGCCATTTTAATTTTTGCTGCTCCAAGTAGGTGGACCATGGACTACCCCTCACATCTTTTTTCACCTTTTCTAATATACTAAATTTAAAACTATGCTCTGGGTATTCATCTAAATATCTAAACAAAGCATTGGTAGACTTATTTTTCTTAACCCATCTACCACATTATGACATCCACACACCTTGGGGGATGCACCTACCATCATATATAGAAGGGGGGTATAACATCAAAAATATGTTGGAGGGGGGCATGGCTTAGCATGAGCCTTGAGTAGCAGCACTTTCTTTTAGCTCTGCCTTATCATATCTTTTCTGACAGGAATTTTTTATTTTAACTAACTAAAAAATATATGTTTATATATTTGGTTTCTTCTAATAGTCTAGTTAGTTAGAAAGAGCCCACAGGTCCTTGTCTACATCCAAAACTACCAGAAGCAACTCCTCAAAATCATTAATATTTAAATTTTTATCTACTCATGATAAAGAAATAGTTTTGAAAACTGCTTGGTCTGTGTCACCTATCAAATACAAAGATAACACCATACATTTCAACAATGACTACTCTACTTCTGTTATAACTAAAAGGAAACAATTTTTACCATTACTTAAAGAACTTAAAAAAGCACAAATAAAGTCTCACCTGCTTTTTCCAGCAAGGTTGACAATATTCCTTCAAGACAGTCTGAAGATATTTGAGGAACTAGACACAGCTATCAAATATATAAAATCAAACAAAGTATTGGAAAAAAATAGATGAAATGGACTGGGCTAGTCCAAGCCTTAAGAGAATTGCTGAAAATAACACCTGGAAAACAGTAGAACACAAGAAGAAGCTCAAAAAATAATTTTCTGCATCGAGGAGTTTATATTTCTTTATTTTTTTTTCTTCACAAATGATTTTTCTCATGACCCAGTAGTCAAGGAAAATTAAAATGGTTCAACAGGTGAGTGTTGTTATTTTTTTTTTTTATTGTATAGTGGTTCTAGCTTGTGTTTACATTGATTTATATTAGCTATTAGTATCTTGTATTAATCTATAACTTTAAACATAGTATTTAGTTGTTTTAGCCTTAGCTTTCATTATTAATCCATATAGTCTATATCCTATCTAAACACACCCCGGGATTCATGAAGCTCGGCGCAAGGCCGGCGTAAGGTCTGCGCCGGCGGTGCAGTGAATAGCCGGCGCAGTAGCGCCATATGCATATTAATGAGAGTGCACCGCAACCACAGACACGTGCGTAGTGTACGTGAGCGAGCCCAGGTAGGATGCGTCCGGAGGTGTGGCTAAGCCGGCATGCGGTGAGCAACCTAATGTGCTGACTGCCACGGTCCACCCATAATAGTAATGGCAGCAGCCAGGGCCCGTGCAGAATGAAACGCACGTAGAGTATGCAACATAGTACCCGTCCCAACTAAACGGAGAAGCAAATACAAGCCACGAAGGCTTAAGTGTACCCGTCCAAGGAGCAAAGGATACGCATAAGACCGCATTTGTCACGCAATGCACCGTCAGTGGTTATACTCAGAGAAGGTGTACAGCAGCATGTCAGCGCGCCGCACCGACATAGGAGTAGCGACTAAGGTCACCACCTGTCCCACTTTGGGAGGGGCAGTCCCTCTATGGGCAGGTGTGTCCCGAAAAACATATTAAAATGGCAAATGTGCTAAGATTGTAGGACATAATGATATCCCGTATTTAATGTAATGGTAGCATGAATTGGTTATTTCTGTAACTGAAATACCTAAATGTCACAAGAAACAGAATAAGCAACCAAACTGCCACAACAATAAGCTTCTATTTAGGCAAACAAGTGAAGTTCTATGCTATATAGTGACCGTGTGTATGTGTCGGCCTGTAAAGTCACATGTGAGTCCCGGAAATATCCCACCTTGGCAACTGGAAAAGGTGGCAACCCCAGTAGCGACA
>NC_056731.1:1577463048-1577520765 GCF_019279795.1 Protopterus annectens | reverse complement strand
CAGAGTACCTGTAAAAAGTTTGATCATTATACATGACTGTATGACAGCTACAGGGTGCACTGTGCATATTAACACATTCACCAGTACAATAGCATATACTATGGAGTATGCACATGTGTGCATACACAGGGTGACATACTATAGTATGCGGCATGTGTGTAAACATACCTTGCATATAATGTTACATTACATATTGTACAGTGACACATGCAACTAAATGGAATATAATAGTTATATGTGCAGTAGTGACTTACCAGGCAACTACAGGCTCGGTGGTTGGGAGACACCCACCTCCACAATGGCAGCTAGAGTTGTGGATGCTTTTTTGATGGGGTCCCCAGGCTGGCCAGTATCTCCTCGGTAGGTGTGAGTGGGGGCTGGGTTGGTGGCCCACCACCTGTTCTACCTTGTTCCCTGGCGATTACATTGGCAAGCTGTTTTGCATGTCGGATCAGGTCCGTGCAGTATCTGCACACCTGCTGGTAGGTGCGGTTTTGGCCACTCACATCATTAACCCTCCTGCGAAGTTCCTGCCACAGGTCATCATGCTGCTGGGCATGCTGTGGCACATGACTGAACAATACCTCATAGTTATCCTGGAGGTATGGTATGAGGGCATCATCCTCCAAGCGGCTATATGCTGGCAGTCGTGATTGAGGCATTATCTGGAAGACATAATGATGGAGACAGGTCACAGCATCTCAGAGATGCACAGAGATACAGGTGCACATACATGTGTATTACATTTATTACATATGAACAGTTGTCTTTGCAAATCGCCATGACACTGACATTACTGACATGTTTGTGTCACACACATGTAACAACCGATGGGGATTGGATATTATCACCATATATGTGTGTCACCTCATTGCATTGCTCATACTCCATGTGAATGCTGTATTGATGTGGGCATGTCTGTTTGCCTGTACAGGTGTTCTTACCTATCAGCACATGCCTGGATGTGTCCACATTAATGCTGTTGACCTTGATGCTGTGTATATGTCACATATCAACACATACACTGCCTTCACGGACATGAGCAGTGACAATGCAGACATGCACACGGAAACCTTTACATGCATGTGTTTTGCCATATACATCTACACAGCACTGTACAGCAGTTCAACATCCTGCCACATATCGCCTGTGTTGCACATGTGATACACATGGGACAATGGCTAGCCGGATGTTATTCGCAGGGATGATTATCAACTATAGCATGTACGGCCAAGGTCATGTAGTAGTGTGTATGCCCTGGGCCATGTATGGGCATAGGATGTAAGGTTTTCTAGCTATATCCAACAGCCATGTTCCCGCTGACAGGTGAAGCAGTGCCACATTACTGATCCAGACAGTTAATGATACATCTACCATGCGGTCATCGCACCATGTATGACAGAGATGACATGTGCAGCTTTGCTGTACAGGGTTGCATGGTATGGCAGGAGTATGTAACATGTATGGCACAGGGATCTGTCCAGCATGTGGCGATCCTTGTACTAGGAAGGTGGCTGTCCATGACGTATGTCTTTCAGATCAGGATATGTATGTATAGCATGTCCAACATCACAGTGTTGCACATGTCTTTATGCAGGGTAGGCAGCATGCTGCATAGTGGAGATGAAGATTGTGAAGGCTGGTGTTGGCCATCCAAGCATGGCCAATACCCCTTAAAGGTGATATGTGATCTGATATTGGTCACCTGAGTGCTGAGTATGGCTGTCCAATGATCTCCATGCTCATGGATGGCACCCTGCCATGACTTGGGTTGCCTCTTATGACTACCTAATAGGCCTGGTGATGTCACTAGCTCAGAGAGGTAAACTGCACAGCACCATCCCTTACACACAGTGTCCATAATGTTGACCGCTGCCTAGGTGGTAGTTAATGGGTACAGGGTTATTAACCTAGTGGTGACAATGCAATAAGCAGCTGTCAGATTGTGCACATATGTCACGCACCTCACCCACAAAGCCCATTTTGTATGTTGTCCACAACACTGAGTCAGCTATTGCTCCTAGGTCATGGCCATTCACATACTTACATACACAAATGCCTCCCATTTGTCTGTGTGGTATGGGCTACAATGAGGGGGGAGTACAAAACATTAACCCTGTTTTACTGTAGCTGCCACTGGTGTGATATGCACATGTCACTCAGACACCTTTTGTAGTGTTGCTTCTGTCAACAGGCCACTGGTAGAACACTCCTGTGACATACAAAGGTACATCTAGTATACTGAGTGTAGGTGGAACACAGTATGGGTGATGATGTCCTATGACTTGTCACAGGTATGCTATGCAGTGTGACATCATCCGTACTGTCATCTACAGCTGTACTGCTAATGACATCTAAGTTGATTAAGGTTCATGGACTTTCATACCATACTCAGCAGGGTAATAGTGCAGTGCCTCCCATTATGAGTGGCGTCTCCACTTTGTGGGTTGTGATAACTGTTGGTGTGCTCCATTCAGTGTTTTCACAGACTGACATGAACCTATGTTTTACATGGAAGTGTATGTGTAGAGCAAACTGTTTTGCCATATGTGTATTATACGACCAGGTATGTGGACAGGTCACATGCAGCCTGAGTGCACCTTGTACCATCATAGTTATGGTTACAGGGGCTCTGTAGTGTTCATGGATATGTGATTGTGTACCTGTTGGGGGGGGCAGTGAGTTTATGTTATCCAACACCCTATCTGTATTGCTTATTCATGCTCAGCACTTGTTCAGAACATGTAAGCACTTCATGAGCTACTAATTACTATAGCACTCAATCCTACTCATTTCCTACAGGTAAACACTGTGTGTCCTTACATTTCCAACTTGCTTACAGTTCAACAGCTGTTGTACAGACTTACCTCACATATCTTGTGAGAAATGGTTGAATATACAGGCATGTCCAAGTGTCAATTACCAGTGTTATTGCCTGTCTATATGATGAATATGGGCAACATGAGGCAATATAGCAATTGTCTCATGTACACAGTCAATGCTCACCTCCTAACATATGACACTACAGCCTGTGGGAGATTTATTTTTATTTTTATTTTACATTTGTTGACCGGGATAGTCTGACTGGATGCATGTCCATTTTCAGCGGAGGCCCGGGGAGAAAAGCTCCAAGGGTAAGCAGATACAGCATTACATAATACCAGCATTACATATTAAAAACAGACTATTTACAGAGATTACATAAGTATGCAAGTTAAACAAGTTCCACAGGTTATAGTTAATCCTGAGCACAAGTCAGGATTAAATTAAATTACACAGTAAACTGGTTAACAGATTTTTACACATTCTAGAGAGAGTTAGCCAGGCTTGATACATTGACATAGCCAGTTAAGTGACAAATGTTGTTTTAAATTGACCTAAGGTGGAAAGTAAGGTAGTATCAGCTGGAAGAGAGTTCCAGGATCTACTTACAGAGTTTGCAAAGAGAGAATCACCAGCTGTGGTATTAATTTTGCTAGTCTGAATTAGTAGTTTGTTAGAGGATTGAAGCGATCTAGGATTGTTATAGGGGGTGATAATATTTTTAAGTGCAGGAGTATTGTCCGGATTATAGAGGATTTTATAGGCCATAATCAGTTGGTTATACTGGATTAGGCTGGGTAGTTCAAGCCACCCAAGTTGATTTAGATTGATGCAATGATGTGTCCTAAAAGGCAGCCCAGTGGCAAACCTGGCAATGTGGTTGTAGCAAATTGAGAGTTTGTTAAGGACAGTCTCATTTAAATTCAAGAGTAGAGGGGATGCATACACTAGGGTTGAAAGAAGGTGAGAGCGAGCTATGGCAATTTTAGCTGGAAGGGTTAGGAAGGCTTTTATTCTGTAAAGTGACCCTAGTTTTTTATTGATGATTTTGATAGTTTGGTTAACATGTAGGTCAAATTTTAGATTATTGTCTATGATGACACCTAATAGTTTTGTAGATGGGTCAGGGGAGATTATTGTGCCATCATTTGATTTTATGGTAAAGGTGAAAGTAATAGACCTACGTGTTGGTGAAAATAACAGCATTTTAGTTTTTTTGGGATTTAGGATCAGACGATGTTCAGAAAGCCAGTTTTCTATTGTATTAAAGGTGGTCTGGGTAGCTGACCATAACTCTACTGGAGATGTGGCTGAGCAAATCAGAGTAGAGTCATCAGCATATTGGATACAGCTGACTTTTGGGATGACAGCGTAAAGGTCATTAATGAAGATGGAGAACAGCAAGGGCCCTAGTATACAGCCTTGTGGTACTCCAAGGGTGTTAGGTAGAAAGTTAGAGAGTTTGTTCTGCCAGAGGACAGCCTGCTGTCGACCATTCAGGTAGGATTGAAACCACTGGAGGGCTCCAGTATCTAGACAGAATGTTTGCAGGGTGTGGATTAAAAGTTGGTGATCAACCATATTGAATGCCTTGGAAAGATCCAAAAAGAGGGTTGAGGATATATAATTATTGTTGTAATTATGGTTTATGGCATTAGTAAAGGCTAGGAGGGCTGAAGTAGTGCTGTGATGAGGACGGAAGCCATGCTGAGTGTCTGCCATAAGGCGATTTTGGATTAGGTGGTGCATGAGTTGTCTATGAATACATTTTTCCATAATCTTTGCAAGTGGAGAGAGTATAGCTATTGGCCTATAATTGGAGAATTCAGTAGAGCTACCTCCTTTGTGAAGTGGGATTACATAGGATATTTTCCAGATGGTGGGAATTTTAGCTTCTACTATGGTTCAATTGATTAGTATTGAGACAGGGTAAGCAATAGATAGCATCAGCTGATTTTTGTAGGTACTTGGCAGGGAGTTGATCAGCAGAAAGTGTAGTGGGTTTTAATTTTTTGATCACGGTACGGATAAGTGAAGTGGCGACTGGTTGGAAGCTGAATGAGAGTAGGTTTCTAGGAGTGCTGCTTTCAGGACCAGGGGAGCTAGGAGGTAGTTGGCTAGCTAGGGCTTGAATTGTCTCAGTAAAGAATTGGTTAAAATTATCAGAAACATCTTCAGGGGTTTTTGGAACAACGAGAAGGAAGCAACGCCAATGAAGAGAAGTGCAGCTGAATCAGGCAAACCTTCACGATTACAAAAATGCGTAGTTGTATAAAATAGCAGAAACACCACCACAACGTACCAGATAATCCTTTATTGACCTAGGTTTTGTTCATCTACGAACTTCATCAGAAGAATATCTTCAGGGGTTTTATCAATAGTAGCAGCAGGGATTGGGGTTGAAGTTTGTCCAGGATGTAGTAGATTATTTAAACCTGCCCAAAACTTCTGAGGGTTATTTTGATTTACTGTCTGTAAATTTTAGTAGTATTGTTTTTTGTCTTGTAAAACTGATTTTTTTGGTTTCGTTCCTGGATTGCCTGTATTTAATGTGATCTTGAGGGTCTTTAGAAGAATGCCATAAAGCCCATGCTTTGTTTCTAACGGTAATTTTGAGTTTAGACTCTATAGAAAGCCATGGTGCAGTTTTTGCCTTGGTTCTCTTTGAACGAACAGGTGCATGCAAATCAAGGATCTCAAGGAATTTGTTGTTAAAGTATGCTACTGCTTCCTCTAAGGGGAGTTTTTTTAGAATAGACCAATTACATGTTGGAATTTGGCAGGGTCAAAGTTTTTATTGTTTCTAACCTTTCTGAGTAAGGGTTGTTGGGAATTAATGGTTTTGTGCTTAATTACATATGTGAGAAGGTGATCGTTTAGGCCATTAAGGAGGGTACCAGAGATGTACAGTTGGGGGTGACTGTTAATGAGTACCCAGTCAAGTATACTTTCTTTTTGGTTGGGTTTACCTATCCTGGTAGGGGTGGATATGATTTGTGTAAATGCATGCAGGTTAATATGGGTGGTTGGGGATTCTGAGGAACAGGTGCCCCAGTCTATGTCAAAGTCTCCAAGTAGTAGGGTTTCTTGGGGTAGTGACATGATAGCCAGTGCAGGATATCTTCAAATGTAGATATATTGTTACCTGGGGGAATGTACATACAGATGATATTAATGCATTTATTTTTATTAAGTTGCAATTTGGTGGCAAGAATCTCTGAGTTATTAATCTGAGGAGGTTGTATTACATCTATGGTGACATTCAACTCAGATTTATAGAGTACAGCTACCCCACCCCCCTTCCTCGAAGCAGGATCCAGCCTGTGTATGTTGTACCCAGGTGGTAACACTTCATTGTCCTTAGTGTTAGGTTGTAACCAGGTTTCAGATAAACAGAGAATCTCAGGGGAGTGGACATCCAGAAGTGCATGCAATTCATGTACCTTTATATTAATGCTTCTAATATTGAGATGACAGACTAGGAGAGAGTTAGTTGGGCTATTAATCGTAGGTTTGTAGCTTAGATTGCAAGTAGAGGGGGTATGTGTATCTGAAGTGAGTGGGCGAGGGTTGGGGTGAATATCACCACCAAGTATTAGGTTGAGTCTATACTTGGTGATGAACTTCAGGAATTTGTTTATTAGTTTGTGGTAGTGTTTGGATCTAGAGCTAATGTGCCTGGGGTTGAGATGTTGATAGACTGAACAAGATGTTGGATAGGATCTGGTACTGTAAGTATGGTTGAAGGTGGAAGGATTTACAACTGGGGTGATAGTATGGCCTTTTGGGACCTGAAATCCCGTGAGAAACTGGTTTTCATACAAGGTAAGGAGGTATGGTGTGAACAAGAGGGGTAGTAAAGAGGAGTATATCATTATCTGTGATTCAGCTAGTGAGTTAAGGAACTGTTTTACCTGGTGATGCAACACCAGAAGATAGAGTGGCGAGGTAAAGGTACTGGAAGGGGGATGGGAGAATGCCAGATGAAAGCTAATAGGTGCTATTAAAATGTAGGTAGTAGAATGGGGGTGGGTGGAATTATCCCAGATGAAAGCAGATAGGATCTAGAAGTGCACATATGTAGCCATGCTGGAGGTAATGCTCTCTCCAACCCAGACTGAACCTGACAATCATGTGGGGATGTTAAACGTTTGCACCACACCCCACTCATCACATAGTCTCACTAGATCTCCGCCACCACAGGCCACACATAGTAAGGCTACAACATTTGCGGAGCCTCTCCATACTACTCTGTGTAGGCAACAGAGGCAGCCTCCATCACCAAACACAACACCAATTACTTATAGCCCACAGACTCATGTGTGCCCATCAACTACAGCCAATAGGGTGTTATAACATACCCAACACACTAGTCATAGGTGACTCTGTAGGCGGTCACACTGATGTCCCACTCAGCAGGCTACACAAGGCGATAGTCTCTTTCATCTGGCTGTCGGGTAACATGATCTGCAACATAACCTATGCACTCAGGTCACTCCTCAACAGGTACAGTATGACTGTCATTCTCCATGTTGGTGTGAATGCCCTGAGATGTAACTTCCTGGACTACATGTACAGGGACATGCAATAGCTCTCCGATCCTGTAGACCAGGCAGGTATCGCCCAAGCCCTGAGAAGCATTCTGCATTTGTCCAGACTGATACCACAGTACAACGACTGAATTATTCACTTCAACAGTTGCCTATGCTTCTGGTGTCATTCCAAGGGTATCCAGTATCTGTCTGCTTTGAATAACATGGTTGACAAAACACAATGCATTGGCACAGATGACTTGCACCTGTCGGCCCTGGGATTACGGATAACATCTAAGGCTCTTGCTGCTCTTATACTGCCTGTTTTAGACACATTTTAAATAACATATTCAACACCAGAACAGGAACAGGCAAGCAAAACCTGAAGGTAATGTTACTCAATGCTTGACATCTTCATCTCAAATGCACTCAGCCGAGGCACTCCTTATAATGGACCACTTCAATATCTCTGCAGTGACTGGGACCTGCTTCTAGGCTCCGGAGAGCACCCCTGCACTGATAGGCTATTATGCAGACCACACCTTTCAGTGATGTAACCAGGACCAGAACACCCATGGCGGAGGTGTGTCCATATTTCACAAGGATGTACACACCTCCAGGCTGGTTGCGTAGCACAATGCATCAGAAGTAATCCAAGTGCAACTAACTGTGGCCAGAACTGCTATACAAATTGTAGCTTGCTATGGATTCCACACCATACCCCACGGTTAACGGCCCTCATTTCTTGGTGTACTGGAAAGTAGGGCTCAAACAGGAACTACTGATGTGAGACTGACACTACCCCACACTTAACTGGGATACCTACTCATGTACCGACACATTAGGTCAACACTTTCTGGGATTCATAACCTCCAATCGGCTGGATCAACCTATACACACCACCACCAAGGCCAACAATATCCTAGACCTGGACATTACCAACATGTGTGACTGGTGTTCCACACCTGGAGTTATCCCCTCATTGGTCAGTTCTGAATGTATGCTAATCACCCTTGTTATCCACATCCCAGCACCACACCCTTCACGGAAAACACAGTACAATATTTCTACAAAGCCAACTTCGGCCTTCTTATGACAGCAGTAGTAAACGTTATGACACCCGTGCAGATGGACAATATAGTTACAAATGCTGAAACATACACAACTGCACTTCATTAGCACTTACACAACTGCATGGATCATGCTATCCCAAACAGAGCTATGATGGTACCCACCAGATAACGGACACCACTCTGGGGGTCCACTGCCATGGACATAATGTACAACAGAAGGAGGAGACTGTTGCAAAGTAGAGTACAATCCCATGGGTGGGGTAGCTCCCTGGTCAGCCTCAGTAGGAATCTGAGATCCTTTATCACATCCTCCAAAGCTAGCTATGTAAACATTACTGAGACACATTCCAAGGACTACCACAAAGCGTTATGGAGTTATGTCACTACTCTCGATGGCCTTACCCATATCTGCTCTGACATACAACGGTTAGGCAGGAACATTACAGAACCAACTGATATTGGCAACATCCTGGCAGATAGGTTCAATGCTAACTTTACACCGCTCTCACACCTTAAAGGGCCCAAATCTATACAGGAACAATGCAGGGTCCCTGCAGTCACAACTACGCAGTTCAAACCTGCACTCTCTAAAGCCTGGAACACAGACTCCATGTGACCGTCCAACATCCCAGTCTGCGATTTACACAAACCTCAATGACATGGCTCCCCACTTGGGCACCAAATTCACTATTAGCCTTGTATCAGGCATTGTGGCCCCTGAATGATGCACACAACAGTTATCACACTCCACAAAGGTGGTGCCACAATGAACCAGAGGAACTATTGCCCTATACGCCTGACTAGACTGTTCTGCAAGGCTATGGAGCACATCATCGTGGCAATCATTCACAGAGACATTGGTGGCTTCCAAACCTTTGATACCACCCAGGTTGGATTTGGTAGGGCCAGACCATGGCTCCTACACCTGGTGGAGTCCTTTGAGACAGTTACCAAGGTAGTAGATGATGGTAAGGAGGTCCACACAGCCTACCTTGTCCTCTCATTGGCATTCAACACCGTTCCCCATTCTGGTATTGTCAACATACACATCCACCTGCACATCGACCCCTACGTCTCGTGATGTTATGCAAAGTGGCTCACGGACAGGACCCACACAGTGAGGGTAGCATACCGTAGTTCCTACTATACATCTGTTACAATTGACATACCCCAGTCCTCGGTCATAGGGCCCCTCATGTTCGGTATATGCTTTCCTGAGGTACAGGCTAGCACAGAAGGACTTTCCCTAAATAGGTTTCCAGATGACTGCAAACTAGGAGCCATGATTGATTCACCAGCTGATACAGACACCCTCCATAAGGGTGTCACTGTGACGGATACCTGGTGTCGGAAACATGGCCTCAAGCTGCATGCCACAAGGTGCATAGACATCCCCTTTGGATTACACCAATCACCCACTGACTATCACATAGGTGGTAGTCCCCTACATACATAAGACATTATAAGGGATCTTAGTACACACGTAGATAGCACCCACTCCTTTGCTAACCATATTGCCAAGGTGGCGTGGATATCCTTCTACGTGGCCACCCTAATCTGTAATTGGTTTGTAGCCGGAACATTGTACCTCTATACTCCTGACTTATGAAACATGTTCAAGGGTACAACACCCCATTTGGGTGTACCTTATGGAACAGTAACGGCTTTAAATGCCACAACATTAACACACCAACAGGATTACTGACCTCCGAAGGATGACGTATGCAGCACAACTACGGAAACCCCAACTGTACTCATTTGCATACTCAGAGGTGACCTCTGCTGAACATACAAGGCCCATGTCCATAACAATATTGATGGATATGCTCCACATAAGCAACATAAGCAAAAGCCACTGAGAGCAACATGCTCTGGGATATGTACCCAAATGCAACGATGAGTAGGACGTGCTGGAGGGATACATTCCTGAACCAGACACTCACCATGCTTTGGAACATGATTCCTATGTACATCAGGCAGGGACCCTCACTAGCACTCTTCATGAGATACCTCGAAGGGTGGATGGGAGACAGACATGTACGCCAGGGATCACTGCAGTGGCTGTACTGTACACAGGTGCAGGAAACAAATAGCTCTGCTGTTCACAGGCACAGGACACTAACCTAGGGAGGTGCCACCAGTGAAAACACTGAAGTTGGACTTATAAATGGACTTGGCCAGACAGCATAGTACCTAACTATGAACCTATGAAGCTATTACATGTCCTTTGTGCATGGATAATTGAGTAGCTCTTCCATTTCAATTAGCTATCATGCTGTTACACTGTCTGGTGACTACAAGCCATATGTATCCTGTTATTGTGTATTGTACATGCCAATAGACATACCTTATGTTTGCATAATATAACAGTAATGCTATGTAAAATATTTGACATATCTACCTACAATACTGTACATTTCACATTTTTGAAACAATATCCCAGAATGCAAAGCATAATTGCACAGCAGGACCACCTTAGGCATGTTATTCTCGTTATATGCCCATACATATGCCTACTGTTACAGTATATCAACATATACTAGCCCCTGTTATGGCAAGTACTTGTTGGACAAACCCTACCACTGACAGCGGCTGGAGTGGAATTGTTATGTTTAAAGCCCTTATGTAGCATCCCTTGTGGTGTATGAGGTGTTTACCTTGTGGCCCACAGCAGTACACGCAATATCTACAAGCGTTACTATGCTCAACAAGACATCATTACATAATACCTTTTCCCACTGTATGCATTGCTTACACTTTCATTAATACAGAACAGGCACTGCATACACTAACATACTGAGTGTTCTACATACCTTCTTAGTGGTCCGAGTTTACGAAAATATCTGTGTTACTCCTTTCCTGTTTAAACGGTTCTTTGGTATGAGCATACGGTTTGAATATATGGCAAGTCATCATTTTATACATAACGGTTTGAATGTATGGCAAGTCATCATTTTATACGTAGATACCTGTAACATGTGGTATCCTGCCACCAATTGGTGTTCCGGAGTAAATTATTGCATGCACATCAGCTGTGCAGCTACTCCATTAGCCAATTACATGGCAACAGTGGGGTATAATTGAATACTCCACTTGGGCATTGTCCTTTTGCCCTACCTTCGAGGAAGATGGCCTGAATGTGTTTTATTGTGATGAATTGCAACTGCTATATGGAGAGACACAGATATTTTGATTTCATATCCCCCGTGGATTGTGTGTGTCGGCTAGAGTATGTAGTTCTACATGTGAGTGTAGCTGTTATCTCAACCGTCTGATACGAGACTATTGCAAACAAAACCTGTTACATCGGCGTCTGTTCCATTGTTCAACAGCAACGATTTCACATGGCGCCATTACAAGTTTGTCTCTCACAAGGTATGTTAACACTTCTGCAGATGTAATTGAGTGAGTGGATGCTTGTGATGTTATTACAGTCTGTATTGCAATTGTTTCGGGTGTGGGGGAGATGTAGGTGGGTGCACATAGCAGATAAAAGTTTATGGGGACTGCATTTATACATAGTCCATATGTGTGTGAGGGCTCCTTCCCTAATTGAAGACCTATAATTTAGTAAACTAATACTATGGTTATTGCAGGCTTATTCATTAAGCCATTGTTAATTGGTTCCTATATAGCATGCAGGTGATGTTGATCCTTCAATCTCTCCGAAAATACATCGATATGTAATGAAATGTTGCTACATAAAAGCTGTCTCGTGTATTTCTGTCACAGATATTTGCACTCATTGCAGTTGTGTTTGTGACTGAACCTCTTTGGCTTGGGTTGCCACCTTTTCAAATGGCCATGGTGGGACATTTGCAGGACACACATCGAGGTTTAGAGGCCGACACATACCCATGGTCAGTACAAAGGATAGAACTTACTTTTGTCCTAAATAAAACCTTATTCTTGTAGCACTTTAGTTGCTTATTATGTTTCTTGTAACATTTACGTATTTTAGATACAGAAAAACTATTTAATGCAACTATTACATAATATATGGGACATAATTATGTCCTACAATCCCTGGACATTTGCCCTTTTTAATATTTTTTGTCAGGACACAACGGCCAAAGAGGGACTGTCCCTCTCAAAGTGGGACAGGTGGTAACCGTATGCCTAAGGCCGGCTATAACCACTTACCGTAATAATCTACTTCCGAGTTAGTACGAACAGACACACGATGCAAACACACACACACACACACACACACACACACACACACACACACACACACACACACACACACACACACACACATTACAGTACCACGGAAACACACACCGCACTCTCAGCACACACTTACACACATTACAGCAATCAGAAACACACTTAAACACAGTACCTACCTGGACAGCAGCACCAGCAGCAATAACTAAATGTCCCTTAACATCGTGATACTATTACTCGCAGTTCTAGTGTTCCGGTACTGTGGTCTTTTGGTCTTTAAGCCTTGTGATTACGCGTGTTGGTATTTAAAGCATTCGGTAGTTGGCAGTATCCTATTTATTTGTACCTCCATGGTTGTGTACATGTCGTTAACCTATCTATATATTTGCAGATATATGTATATCCGTATATATCGACATATATCTCTCTATCACCCTTTCTATCCCTATTATATATATATATATCTATATATATCTATATATATCTATATATATATATATATAGAGAGAGAGAGAGTGAGCACACCTTTCATTGGGTACATGGCAGTGTATACTGTTTCCTGAACTCTGCCCTTTTGTGTTTTAACCTGTCACAATACACACCTGCTGTTGGTACATCTCGGGTAGCTTAGTGGTAGGTGATTGTGTACATGGTTGCGTGTTCTACTCCTGGCAGTGGTTGTTTTACCTCTCAGAGCAGGCACTATTAGTAAAAGGGTGAATAATGCTGGTTTCACCTGTTCTGGACATTAGTGACCGTGATCTGCGCGGAATTCAGCAAAGCTTAGACCTGTTTTGCACATATCCGTGTAGTCATGTTTAAACGACGCTTACCGTCACTTGCCGCCACATAAACCTGCTAACATGTGCTTAAACATGCTCTAATGACCTGCATCCAACATCCATTATTTGTGCCATCGGGATTACGTAACGGACCTTGCAGGATGTGGACCCAGGAACATGCACGACACAGTCAGTGGTTTTACCACTTGGTCATCTGGGCTTTGTACAAGTGTTATGGTGTTTTGTATGTGGACTGTACTATGGCTGTTCTTCCATACTGCAATCAAATGTATAACTCAGTTAGTTTACATATGGATGATACTTATTAATGGTATGTCCAAGTAATGTTTAATGGATGTGCTCTAGCATTGGGAATCTATGTCACAGTGAGCCACACACTGTAATGTGCTACACCTTGACACAACCATAACTGGAGAATGCTGGGGTGACAGATACCTGTCATGGGTACTCCCCATGCTTTGGCACTACATCCCTGATTACATTATATGGATCCCCTCATTAACACACCAGGGAATCCATGCAGAGTAGGTGGGGAACAGTGGTTACACACATGGATCCTGCAATTGGCTCTGCTCCACAGAGGGACAGTTAGTTAATCGACGGGGTGGCTACAGCAGACACATTTTGCCTAGGCTGATGAATGGCCTCTGAAAATAGGGCATGTACCTACTGATGTACCTAGGGACCTATACATACAGTATCAACATATGCTGTTAGCTTCGTTTACTGTTCAGGTGTTGACTTTCCTTGTTCCAATAGCTGTTGTGTGTGCAATAGTTGAGGGCTGCCTATGTAGGATTCACACAGTAGGCCACCTATACATTACAATTTACATGTGGTCGTATGTGTGTGCCATCCATTTTACTGTGTGTGCAGGTGGAGAAGTGTGTCAGTCCATAGGGGCCTACACTGTCAGGGTATGTGCTATACGTTCCCTCTTTGCCAAGGCGTGGGCATATTTGGCACGCCTCCGTCTGCCTACTCGGGCTGGCACAGGGTGTTCGTGGTTTGAATCCCTCTGTGCCTGTGATGGCCTTGGCAATTGCAGTGGGCTGTGAGGGCCTTCACCATTATGGCCCTGCTGCAGCTGTTTCCACAGGATCATATTATGTAGCATGGCACATACTATAAAGATGTGGGCACACGTGTCTGGAGAGTACTGCAAGGCTCCACCAGATATGTCCACGCAACAGAACCATGATTTCAGCATCCCAAACACACGCTCTATGATGATTCTGGTTTGTGCGTGTGCCTCATTATGGCATTCTTGCATGTGTGTGTGTGCATTTGTGAAGGGAGTTATCATCCACGGCTCCAGTGCATAGCCAGCATCCCCCACAAGGTGGCCATATGGGATGTCCCCCCTGACAAATACCTGACACAACTGTGAGGCATGCCAGATGTGGGAGTCATGGTAGCTTCCAGGGCTGCCAGCACACACATTCGTGATAATGCCCTGGGCATTGCACATGACCTGGCAGTTGATGGAGTGGTATCCCTTTCGGTTTATGTAGCGCCTACCATGCTCACCGGGTGGTGACTTGATATGTATGTGCGTGCAGTCTATTGTACCCAGTACCTCCGGGTAGTGTGCCACATGGTGGAAGAGATGCATATTGCTGGACAACTCCTCCTGAGTTCGGGGGAAGTATATATGCTCATTGGCATGTGGTAATATGGCATCCAGGAATTGGTGGAGTACCCTGGATGCTGATGCCTGTGAAATCCCCATGATATCTCCAGTTGGCCTTTGAAAGGTACCTGTGGCTAGTATTCTCAAGCTTACACATACCTTCGTGTCTACTGGGATGGGTTCCTCTCTGTTGTTTCTGGATCTCAGGCGTGGCCGGCACAGCTCAACTGTTTGCTGTATGATGTCCCTGTCCACCCTGTAATGCTCTACTATCTCCAGATCATGTAGCCCCTGCTAGGTTACCCTTGGTCTGAACACTCCTCTCCTCCTCTGGGGCCTGAGGTGGTTGTTAGCATCATCCTCCACAAAACCTTCAGTCTCCAACACATGGTGATGAATCACAGCTATGGCAGCTCCCAACAAGTACATTGTAAAAGTTCCCCATCTGTTTACACTGATGGTACAGTGTTTGGGAATACACAAGTGTGTGTGAGGTGCCTTCACACTTTATACTATTGTGCTTTGAACACTGATGATGTCATAGGGTGTGTATGTACAATCGGAGCTGCAGGGTATCTTATGTGTTTTACCACAGGTACTGCTATTGTGGTGCCTTTGGTGTTGAATTACATTTAGCTGCCGTGGATTACCTCTTGCCCTTGCCTTAACTTTTCTTAACGATTCCCCTCCCATTGTCTGGCATGCATCCAGCAGCCTGCTTTCTTGTTTTGTACTTTCCCAAACCAGGATTGTCTTGCGAAATGTGTTCTAGAGCCGATCTACTGCAGATTTGCTTTGCTCCGTGGTTACAGTTCTCTTTTCATTACAGTCCAACACCTCCCCTATCCTGTTCTGCAGGTTGCTGCTAGCAGCCTTGTTAGCTGCCGTCAATGGCCCACTGTGAGTTAATAGGTGTTAATTGCTCAGTTGCACTCCAATTACCCTACTGCAGCATTTCCTTATTGTCTTCCCCTAAACTTCCTTTTTGAGTTGTGGTGTGTGGTGCGTGCGTCTGCTTACCGGGTTTCGGGCACGTTTTCATCCACGTACGCATGCGCTTTTGGGCACCACGTGTGCTCTCAGCTAAGCAAAGCTATACCTACATCCACACCCCTATCCTGCGGCTTTGCTTAGCAATGGGCAGCCTGGATTTGCATTGCTCCAATGTGCTTACAACTACGGTGGCACACCCCACTGCTGATGTCATGTATTCCTCCAGAACACTCCTCGGTGTTGTAGCGCTGCGCCATATGGTACATCCTTAGACCGGCGGGGCATTTGCGATTCACTATTACTTGCCTCATTTGCATGGCATTGACTAGTAATTCATAGTTACCGCACCAAACACTCTCACAGACCCTTAGCAACCCTTGCAGCTTGGTTGTGGTGTAGCATGCATACCATTGACTATTATGGTGAAATCATGATTTGTGTTACATTGTGATTTTATGATATTTGTATATATTTTCCTTGTGTTCCCATTTGCGCACACATGCCCTGCATTTGTACTTTGCATTACTGTGGCTATGACATTAAATGTTATTTTTATGTGTTGTGCATCTTTTCTTATGCCATTGGCTGTATATTTAGCCATTGGCATATGTTAACTTTGTAATACATGACTCTGGTCCGCTTTCATGGCTCCGATGTTCTGTTTGGAAAAATGTAAACCATTTCTTTTTTGGTTTACATTTCTGTAGGCTTACGCTACACCAACACCACTTCATGAATCGCTATGTACCTTCATTTGCATGCTGCAGTACTGCACATCGGGTGATTAGCATACCTGAACTGAGAGCTGCGCAGATCTGGCGTACGCTGGCAGTGCACGTGGAATTGGATCGTACCTGAATCGCTCGGCGGCCATATTTGGGGTTATACCACCTACGCTACGCCTGCGCCTGGCGCAAGCTTCATGAATCCCGGGGAAGGTCTTTAAACAAGTATTTTCATCTGAATAACTCACAATTAATCTTTTTACAAGAAACTCATTTGATTGAGGCTGATGTTTCCAAATTAGAATCTAAATCCTTTTCATTACTCACTAGTTCTGAGCACACACAAAAAAAGAGGTGTTGCAATACTCTGGAATAACAGATTATCTTTACCTAAAATAATAGACTCATACAAAGATAATAAAGATATGGTAGCTTCTATTGTCATAGAATTTAATAATTAAATTTTTACTCTAATTAACATGTACTGGATTCCTGGCCTTGGACAAAGCTCAGCACAACACAATATAGATCATATTACTCAATTTTCTAAAGGCAATGTTATATTAGCTGGTGATTTTAACTGCATTTTTGATGGTTTGAGCTCTACTTCTAATGGTAAGACAAGAGTTTCGAACTCAGCCAGATTACTAAAAGAATTTTCAAATTCCTTCTTATTGAAAGATAACAATTATGTTAACTCTAATTCCTTATTTTATACATTCTTTTCACAAATACACAATACATTTTCAAGAATAGACAGTTTTTATCTCTAACAGTTTAACAGATTCTTTAAGCAATGTAAAAGTTATTACATCCCTTTTCAGACCAAAATTCAATAACCTTTGATATATATTTTAGGCATGTACCAATGTTCAGATAAAACGGATACCAGCATACATCACCAAGTTAAAAGATTTTAACTCCTTCATACTAGAAGACGTTCATAGTTTCTTAGAATTTAACTCCAACACTAATACACCTCAAATCTTTGTCTGGGATGCAATGAAAGCATATTTAGTTGGCAGAATAACAAATTGGTATAAAAAAGACTTCTGTGGGATAAAGATTTAAAAGAGATATAAGTTAAACCTGATTTTCTGAACCTTGAGTTATCAAAAAATCAACATGAAAAATCCAAACTAGTTGAATTAAATTCTCTAAATAAGAAATAATTTGAGAGTTTAAACCATAAAACTATGACTAGTCTAGAAAAAATTAAGTTTATTAATTTTTCAATAAATCCCAGATCTTTGAATATTTTATGATACCCTACTGTATCAGAGAAATTGCAAAAATTAGCATTCTGTAACATTACAAGAGTAGTAGTGAAGGTCAGAAATCCATGAGCTGGCAAACTGTAGAAGGAGAAAAACACTGAAAACAACAAGTTACAAGCAAGATAAAGAGTCTTAGAGGAAGAAGGCTGTACAATAAGTTGTATATCATGTATGCAGATAGGAATCAAGGGCCTGAACTGCATTAGAAAGGAATCAAGCTATGTGCTAAGATGGCCCACATCTGATGAAGTGTATCAAATGAAAACAGAGACTTTAAGACATTTATGTGTTTTGTGTTAGTGCTGGTGGTTCTGCAACTGTTGGAATCTGCTAAATAAATGAGCATTCACTGAAAATTTTATCTGTGGCTTTATTGCTTTACCTGACAGAAGTGCTAATCAAAAAATGTAATAATATGATTAAAAAATATCTTTGGTTCCCAATTAAACCTATGATTTCTCTAACATACCACATTTATAGCTGGAATAATGGTGGTATTGCATTGCCAAATTTGGAATTATATTCAATTTCCTCAGTTATTAAAGCCATCCTGTATCGTATAGATAGTAAATACTCAGCAAAATGGAAGGATTTTATTTTGTCTTCATCACAAACTTTAAATAATAACAATGAACTTTTTAAACTAAATCTAGTCAATAACAACTTCATATGAATTTTGAAGGAATATTTTTCTCTTAGTCCCACACAAAATTTTATTTCAAACTATATTATCATTTTTAAATCTTTTAAAAACTTCATTCATAGGTTTCAATCATATGAAATGTGGTTATTCCTTATTTTCCCCATAGCATATACACAGGAGAATATCTTTACTACTAATTTTCATAAAATGTCAGTATTTGAACAAAAACATCTGATTTATTGGCATCAAATGTTAAAAAAAACAATAAATTGCAATCCATCAATACTTTGTTGATAGAAAATGACTTTAATTCATCTTTATGGCTTGATTTACAAGAAGCTAGAAATTATATCAAAAATAAATTTGATTTAATACCTTCCTCAGCTAAAAATTTAATTCCTAAACTTACTCAGTACTTGATTAATTTTACTCAACAAAATAGCTCGATTAAAATTAGCCTGTCAGTTATATATAAAACTCTTAAAACTGATTTAGATACAATTCCAGACAATTATTGGAAATACTTCTCTGACATTAATAAGTGTAACCCCATAGATAAAGACAAATCAGAATTTCTTCACTCAGCAGGTAAAACTACTTTATCGCCTAAATGGAAAATATTTACCTGGAGATTTTTGAATAGATCCTTCATTACTACACAAAACATAAATAAGATGTATAAAAAACATATTATTTGTTGGAGATGTATGAAGGTACAGAATGCTGATTGGGCACATATATTTTATGATTCCTTACATATGAAAGACTTCTGTGAAGATATCAACTATTTCCTCCAAGCATTATTCATTAACATTTTACTTACCAAATCATTAGTTTTATTTAATACTCCAGTCCCACCTTGTGTTAAGCTTAGTAAATATATGCTTCTTTGGTCTGTACTGTCCATAGCCAGGAAAAAAGTTACAAGACATTGGAAGTCATCACTTATCCCCTCTTTTCAAAACTTTAAAGATCTTCTTCTGGAGGTATCCAAGCTAGAATCAATGACAATCAAAGCTAGATCTTCTAGGAATACAGCAGTACATAATCAATGGAAGAATATAATTGAATTATTAGAAAATCAATAACAGAAATGCAATAATCAATTTCATTCACTTGTTTTAGCTTATTTTATTTCTCTATAGCTAAGTAAACATCTATGTACATAGTTTATTGTCTTAATTTTGATCCTTTATATCAATGTTCTTGTTTTTATCTATTTCATCATAAAATATGATCAGTTTTTTGTTAATAATTGTATTTTTAAGAAATGCTTTCAATAAAATGTATTTCAAAGAAATATGTTGGAAATGAAGAAGAAAACAAGCATACAACTAAAGAATTGTCAGATGTCAAAATGTGGTAGATGCAATTATTGTAGATATATATTAGAAGGGAATGTTATTAATTTACAGGGTATGATTTTTTTAAATATCCAGCAACAGATTCAGTTTTAAAAGTGAAGGAATTATTTATTTAGCCTCATGCACAAATTGTAACTGTTTTTATACAGGAAAGATAGTTTGCAAACTAAGTGAAAGAATTTGTGAACATGTTCAAGGTATTAGGAAACAAGATGTCAGTAATGCTTTAACTAATCACAGTTTGGTTTGTGCTGATTTCTGCAAATTTGTGTTTTTTGGTAATAGAGAAGATGGAAAGAATTTGTTTGTTGAGAGCTTTAATAATGTTTTAGAAAAACAAGAATTAAAATGGCAAGTGTTCCTAAGGGCATATCACCCACCAGGCCTTAATGAGATAATTTATGTTAACGTTTGTTGAACTACAGGATCATTTAAATATCCACTACTAACTAAGTCTTTAGTACTGTTTTTTTTTTTAAATTCCAAATGTATTTTTATGTGGTTCAGTATTTTACTTCCAATTGGGAAGTCCAAAACATGGGTGCATACTTTTTAAAGATTTTCATTGGTTAAACGATTTTGAATTTACAATTGTTTTTTATTTAAATGGTCTTATTAGTATGTATATGTTTTCTGATGTAGTTCTCAAATTAAAAAGAATGAAAGGGCTCAAAACTATTTTACTGTTCTAGTGTGAGTTTATTGCTGAGTTGAGACTTTTCTTCAGTTCAGCCGTGAGGCCAAAGGTTTTTGACTTAGTTTGTGTTTGTACCCTCTAGTGCTGTATTTTGTTTTTTCATGTTATATGGACCTACACAATTACATGCGTATGCCCTACCTCTGCAAGGATGAGCAGTGACAAGCATTAATTGCTAAGTGCTTCCAAGTAAGAGTGATTAGGTTGACTATAGTATAAATCAGTTTTTCACAGTCAGTCCTCTTTGGTGTGCACTTACAGAGGGTGTGTCAGGGAGAAGGGGCTTACAAGAAATGCTGTGACTACCTTAGAATTACTTAGAAGATCAACATTCCTAACACTTATATGAAATATTTAGGACAGCAGTTTCTGCCTCTAAATGAATACATTTATGTCTGCAGTTCTAAGGAACGAGATTACTAATTGAAACATATATCAACTGCAAGATAAAGCATTTAACAGTCTTGTTAGACAAGCATAGATATGTGAATGATGCTCACAAAATAAAGTGATACAAAGATGTACAGTGTTCACATTTTTATATTGTGTGAGGAAATATTATCTTCCCTGTTGCTAGTATCAGTCATCTACACATCCAACTGCAAATTACACAAAACAAATTAGAAATTGTTTCTGTTGCACCTGTAATATCAATTGATAGTGTGTCACATAATGAGTCTTGTTCATCTATATAGTATAATGTGTGTGACACATAATGATAAGAATCTGAAATGTGTCTTGTGAATGTCCTAATGTCCTGGGGGTTCTAATCCAGCGATGGCAGTGTTTGTGTGAATATAATGAAGTTTATGGAGCATACTGTCTGATCATGTTGAAATACAATAAAGTTGTGCAAATATCAGAACTGTACATTTTAACTACAAGTTTCATAATGTTTCCTTTATTTTTTTTATTCATTGCCCATTCTGGAATGGCAGTGATTCTTGACAGTGAACTACAGTACACTGCCTGAGGAAAAAACTGAAAAAATGTAATTTAGGCTGCCTCCGGTAGTGCAAACTAGCTTGGCACCAGTGCAGAGGGTGGTCTAAATACATATTTACAAACAGTTTGTGAAAACATTGTGTTTTGTTTAAAATTCAACTATTGACAGTATTGCTAACAACATGTGACATTATTTGGCTTTAAGTACAGTTCTGATAATTTGCTCAAGAAATTAAATGTGTGATGCGTCAAGGACATGTGAAAAGGATGACTGTAATGCACTTCTTGCTCTGGTTATTGCTAGGTATACCATATGCTTGAATTAAGTTTTCCTTTGAGCTTTTTTATCTGTCTTTTTTTCTAAGTCCTTTTGCATGTGCTCTTCAATCAGCAGCATGCAAACATGGCTAACTTCTTAAGGAAAAGGTAGAAAATATAATTTAGGTTTCCTTTTATAGTGCAAACTAGCCTGGTGACAGATCATAAAACATGAAGAGAGGCAATACAAGGTTCAAATTAATTTGACCAATGCTTCTGTAAAAAAGGATGGAAAGCTATTTTCACAGTTTTTGGTTAGGAATGTCATAGTAAACGCACATGAGTATCATAACAATGTTTACTATAACAGATTAATCATTACTGCTTGCTACAGAAACCAAATATAATGTGCATAAAATATGTTGAACAATACAATGCTGATATTTAATGTAGAATGTACATACATAGTTCTGATGTGCACAACATTTTTGTTCTAATTATTGACTTCTGACATATTGTAAGTATGTGTTTATGTCAATATGCATTATGAAGTATGGATGTAACCTCACCCAACATATCTACTCCCATCCCAGTGGATACGAACGTATGTGTAAGCCTGAGAATACTAGCTACAGGTACCTTTCAAAGACCAACTGGGGATATCATGGGGATCTCACAGGCATCAGCATCCAGGGTACTACACCAGTTCCTGGATGCCATGTTACCACATGCCAATGAGCACATATACTTCCCCCGAACGCAGGAGGAGTTGGCCAGCAATATACGTCTCTTCCACCGTCTGGTAGAGTAGACGGAGGTACTGGGTGCAACAGACTGCATGCACATACACATCAAGTCACCACCTGGTGAGCAGGGTAGGTGCTACATAAACCGCAAGGGACACCCCTCCATCAACTGCCAGGTCATGTGCAATGCCCAGGGCATTATCATGGATGTGTGTGCTGGCAGCCCTGGAAGCTATCACGATTCCCACATCTGGCATGGCTCACAGCTGTCTCAGTTATTTGCCAGGGGGGACATCCCAAATGTCCACCTGGTGGGGGATGCTGCCTATGCACTAGAACCGTGGATGATGACTCCCATCAGAAATGCACACACACCATAGCAAGAACGCCATAATGAGGCACACGCACAAACCAGAATCATCATAGATCATGTGTTTGGGGTGCTGAAATCACAGTTCCATTGCTTGGACATATCTGGTGGAGCCTTGCAGTTCTCTCCAGGCACATGTACCCACATCTTCATAGTATGTGCCATGCTACACAATATGGTCCTGCGGAAACAGCTGCAACAGGGACAGAATGGTGAAGGCCCTCACAGCCCACCACCATTGCCAAGGGCCCTACAGGTACAGAGGTACTCAGACCATGAACAACCTGAGCCAACCCCAGTAGGCAGATGGAGGCGTGCCCAGTATGCTCATGCCTCAGCAAAGAGGGAACATATAGCACACACACTGACAGTGTAGGCACCTAGGGACTGACACCTTTCTCCACCTGCACACACAGTAAAACTGGATGGCACACCCACAAGACTACCTGTAAATTGTCATGTATAGGCAGTCTACTGTGTGCATCCAACATAGGCAGCCATCAACTATTGCACACACAACTGCCATTGGCAGAAGGTAAGACAACACCTGAACAGTAAATTAAGCTATCAGCATGTGCAGATACTGTATGTATAGATTCATAGGTAGGTACTTGGCCAACTGCCAGAGGCCATTCATAAGCCCAGCCAAAATGTGTCAGCTTTTGCCACCCCATTGATTCATTAACTGTCCCTCTGTGGAGCAGAGCCAATGGCAGGATCCCTGGGGTGCATCTACTGTTCCCCATCCACTCTTCAAGGTTTTTCTTGCAGAGTGTTAGTAATGGGTTCTGTATAATGTAGTTAGGGATGTTGTTCCAAAGTATGGGGAGTGTCTGTGACATTGATCTGTCCCTCCAGCATCTTCCAGTTATTGTTGTGACAAGGTTCAGCTCACTACAGTGTGTGGCGCACTGTGACATGCATTCCCATAGGTGGAGCATATCCTTTAAGCCTGAATTTGACATGGCTGTATGGCCAGTGGAGATCATCTCTGGGTAAACGAGATGCCACTGAGTAAAGCAGGAGTTTATTCAGTCTGGCTGCATAGGCCATATATTGAAGGCTAGTATTCCCCTTGGCGAGGTACATTTTTAGACACCTAGCTGTTGGAAATGTCTTCTGAGGTACATCCCAAATGGGTTATTATACCCTATGATGGGACTGATGAGGGATGAGTAAAGGGGCAATATAACCCTAGTATGTCTAGATGGGAATCCTTTAGTAATCAGATGGCCTACATAGAAGGATGTCCTAACTACTGTGGAGATATGATTGTCAAAGGGGAGATCACTATCTACCTTAGTCCCCAGATAACCCATTACCTCATCCGTATTAAAGTGGCTGCCACTTATGTGTTAATATATGGGTGCTTAATATTCCACAATGGAATGACCATGCAGTTAGTGGCACTTGGCTGGAGGCCATGACGTTTACACTCTGTGACGGTCTCCGTGAGGCCACTTGAGGGATGTCTGTGTCAGCTGGACTATCAGTCATGGCTCCCAGTTCACAGTCATTGCCAAACATGGTCTGCCATAGTCCACCTCTGTTTGCTTGTACCTCTGAGAAGTATATGCCAAACAATAGGCTCCCAGGACTGAGTCCTGTGGGACACCAGTCGTGACTGGTCAAGAGTTGCACCTGGAGACCGCTAAGCGTACCATGTGGGTTCTATGTGTAAGCCAACCTGTGATAAATGGGTGTATGTACAGGCTGGTGTGTTTATCAATAATACCTGAGTGGGGCATGGTGTCAAAAGCCTTGGCGAGGTCCAGGTGGTATGTGTGAACCAACTCCCCCATCATCTAGTGTCTTGGTGACTGTATGTAAGACGTCAAACAGGTTCAGTAGGCATGAACTGCACTCATCCAAGCTGACCTGGGTTGGGTCACGTGTTCGGAGGTTACCAGTTTCTTTGTTAATGAGTGCCATGAGGATGCAATCCATACCATTGCAGACCAGGCTAGTCAGGCGTATGGGATTACCATGGTCAGGTTTGATTCCACCTTGATGGAGTGGAATAACCATTGCCACGTGCCATTGTATGGCATGTAGCCTGTGGAGAGGCTGAGGTTGGAAAGCTTAAATAGGTGGGGGTCAGGTTGTCTTGTACAGTTTGCAAGATGCAGTCTGGGACAACATCTGCCTCCATTGATGCCGTGTTTTGCTGTTAGAGAGGGACATTTCCACCTGTGTGTCTCTGATGTGTGGGATACTGTACCTTTCATAGGTTCATAGGTTCATAGGTGTGTACTAGGCTAATGGCCCTGGAGCCTTTACAAGCCTAGCCCATAGGATTACTCTGGCATTGTGCCAACCGACCTTAGTTTCCAGTGCCTCTGTCGAGTAGAGTGACTGGAGTGATCCCTGGAGTGAATTTTCTATTTCCCATCCATTCATCAAGATCTCTCTTATAGTTTCATAGTTTCATAGTTTAGTACTAGGCTGCCTGCCCTGGGGCATTTATAAGCCTAGCCATAGTGATATGGCTTTTGCCACCCCATGTAATGCTACAAAGGTGTACAGAATAGATTTAGAATACTGTGCCTCTGTCTAGTAGTGACACAGTGAAGACCCCCTTACATAATAGAATTAGTTTACTGTGCCTCTGTCTAGTAGTGACACAGAGATGACCCCCGGGGTAAACCTACGATCTCCCATCCACTCATCAAGATTTCTCTTGAAGAGAGTCAGTGAGGGGCTCTGCCTAACATGAACTGGGATTCTGCTCCAGAGTATGGGACGCCTCTGAGTTATGAATCTGTCCCTCCAGCATGTCCTATTCATATTTGTGCTGAGGTTTAAATCTTTAACTCTCATGGTTCTGATGGATTTGGATTTTTTGAGGTGGAGCATGTCCATCAATTCCTGATTGGACATGGCCTTGTATGTCAGGCACAGATCACCTCTGAGTAGGCGGTATGCTACTGAAGAGAGCTGGAGTTTCTTTAGTCTGGCAGCATATGACATATGCTGGAGACCCTTGATCCTCTTGGTGAGGTACTTTTGGGGTCTCTCCAGCTGTTGCAAGTGCCGGGTGAGGTACATACCAAATGGGGCATTGTACTCAATCATGGGCCTGATAAGGGAGAAGTATAGGGGTACAATGACCTCCTTTGATCTGGATGTGAATCCCTTCATGATAAGGTGGGCAAGGTAGAAAGTCTTTCTAACCACTTTGGCAATGTGGGTGTCAAATGAGAGGCCACTATCGACTTGGGTCCCCAGGTCTCTGATTACTTTTTCCATACTCAGTGGGTTACTGTCTATGTGATAATTTGTAGGTACTTTGTTTTTCCCAAAGGGGATGACTATACATTTTTTGGCATTTAGTTTAAGGCCATGACTCTGGCACCAGTTGTCCGTTTCAGTGAGGCCTTTCTGTAGGATGTATGTGTCAGCTGGTGTATCGACTATGGCGCCTAGTTTGCAGTCATCTGTGAACTTTGTCAGCCACAACCCTCCCATGTTTGCTTTCACATCTGAGAAATAAATGCAGAACAAGAGGGGTCCCAGGACAGAGCCCTGTGGGACACCACTTGTGACTGGCTTTGAGTCTGACATGGCTCCAGAGATTTTGACTTTATGGGTTCTATCCTTTAGCCAGTTTGCAACCCATCTTGTGACATATGGATTTACATTTAAGCTGTTGAGCTTATCTATGATGCCTGAGTGGGGTATTGTGTCGAAAGCTTTAGCCAAGTCCAGGTAGGCTGTATGGACTGCTTTGCCCTCATCAATGGCTCTAGTGACTGTTTTGAAAAAGTCAACCAGGTTCAAAAGGCAGGATCTGCCCTTTACAAAGCCGAACTGGGTAGGATCAAGTGTCTGTAGGTCCCCAATGTCTTTGTTTATGAGTTCCATAATGATTCATTCCATAGCTTTGCAGACCAGGCTGGTTAAGCTTATGGGGCGGTAGTTACCAGGGTCTGTAGAGGTGCCTCCTTTGTGGAGTGGGACCACTGTTGCTGTATGCCAGTGTTCAGGTACATATCATGTAGTAAGGCTAAGGTTAAATAGCATTTTTATGTGTGGGTTTAGCTCCTCTTGGAGTTCACGTAGCACGCAACCCAGGATACCGTCAGGTCCCATTGATGCTGTGTTTTTAGCTTTGCTGAGGGCAGTTCTCACCTGGACATCTGAGATGACAGGGAGGTTACATTCAGCTGGGATAAGTATTTCCTCTTTTGGGGGTGAGGGAGGGGAGAAATTTGCACTGAACCTGTCTGCCAGAATGTTGGCAATATCTGTGGGTTCAGTGTATTTTTTGTCATTGTGAACTAACTCTGAGCATATCTGAGGGTTTCCACCCAGGTTTCTAACATAGCAGAAGAAGGCCTTGTGGTTATCTTTAGTGTCCATAGCGATTTTTCTCTCAAAGTTGGCCTTGGATGTTTTTATGAGAGAATGTAGCTTTCTACTAGTGCTGATCAGAGATGCCTTCTCTTTATGGAATTTTTCTCTGATGTGCAGTAGCTTCCTTCTTTTGTTATAGAATTTGTTTATGGCTGGGGTCCACCAGACAGGATGCCTGCCCTTGGTGGAGACGGTCTTGGTTTTATTTGGGATTGCATGATGCATGCATTCTTGGAGATGTCCGTAGAAAGCATTTGTGAAGGATTCAGTATTGTGGGATGTGGTTTACACTGGCCCAGTAGTGTTGTGGGCCCCTTAGGTGATGAAGTATGCACTGAATGTATCTGCAAGGATGTTGGCAATATCAGTAGGGTCAGCATATTTTGTGCTATATTTCACCGGCACAGTGCAAATCTGTGTGTCACCACTTAGATCCTTGACATAGCCAAAAAAGGTTTTGTGGTTATCCTTCGAATCCTTGCATATTCTCCTGCTGATGTTAGCCTTGGATGATGTCATGAGGGACCTAAGTATCATACTAACAGTGGTCACAGATGTCTGCACTTCGTGGGATTTGCTGTTTGTCTGGAATACTGTCCTACTTCTGTAGTATAACCTGTTTATTGCAGAGGTCCACCAGACTGGTGTCCTTGTCTAGGAGGAGTGAGTCTTGGTTTACCAGTGATGGCACGATCCATACACCCGTGTAGGTGCTTATAGACTGCATTTGTAAATCTGTCTGTATCTTGAGCAGTGTTTTCCCTTAGCGTGGGGGCTGTGAAACCCCCACCCCTGTCACTAGTAGTGTAAATTTAGATGTAGAAAAGGTATACACTGTGGTATCCGTGGGTGGGGGAGATGCTTAGGTGTGGAAACAGTGAATAGTTCATGGTCAGATCTAACTAGTGACTGGTTAACCTCCGCTGTGGTGCACCTGTTGCTCATGTAGGTGATGACCACTTCTAGTATGTTTCCACCCCTCATTAGGGAGGTTACCACCTGATACAGGGCATATGAGGTGATAAATTCCAGGAAGCGCTGGGCCTGAAAGTGAGTACTGGAGTAAGTTTCAAAGTTAATGGTATGGTAGTTGACATCGACCAGTGCCAGGGTGTGCATTGGGACTGTCATGTTCTCCATTGTCTCCAGGTAGGTGGACTGGTGGCCCAGGCTTACGGGTGATCCATAGCAGGCCACAGTTTATATTGTAGTTGTGGCTGATGTTAGCTGCACATGGATGATCTCAGAGGTATCATGCTCTCCCACTAACCTGGAGCTGTAGGTATCCCTGATGAATATGGATACACCCCCCTCCATGCCTGTGTCAGTCTATGTTCTGTGGCTGAAATGTGTGGTATGGGTTGTAGTGTGGTACTGCTGTTGTGCTCTCAGGAACCTTAAGACAGATCTCAGTTACTGCACAGATGTTGATGTCCATCCTGAGGAGTGCTGTGAGTGCATGCATGTTGTGATCACAACCCCTGGTGTTAAGTAGCATAACCCTCATTGATTCTGCTATTGTGCTGTTTACGGAGCTGGTATTCACCTTCAAGACTCTCCTAAATAAGGCACCATGGGGGTGCCAATAGCCTTGGCCAGTATTCCAAAGACTAAGGCTGACGCATAGGCCGGTATGGTGTTGTTGCATGCATGTTCCCCATCTGTGCTTGTTTTTCATCTCTCCTGTAGGTAACCTACTGGTAAGCAATAGAAAGTCTTAAACTTATACAAGTCTTCTAGCTTCCAAGATAGGCTTTTGAAGTGACTAAGTATCAGTGTTCTGTATGTTCTTGCTGTACTTAACTGTTTCCTGACTACATGGTGATTTCTCACTGTATATTGTGATCTGAAGGTCTGTTTATTCACATATTATGGCTGTGATGGCCTGCACTTTAGAGGTTCACAGATAGCCTACTACCTATTTGGCCAAGGGCAATTAGAAGCATAGCTACAGTGTGTTGGCTTTCTCCGCACCATTGATGAAGTAACTGAGCCTCTGTCAAGCATCGCCAATGAAGCAATTCCTGGCAGAGTTTCTGGAAGCTGTTGAAGACTGGGGTTGTGGAGGGTGATAGGGGCAATTTGTGATCTAAAGAGGGCATGTTAATGTGACAATTCAACACCATTCAATTTACCCAACAGGTCTCACAGCTATCAAACTGGAAGACTCCCCCACCCCCTAGCTGTATGGTTCTGGGATAAATGATCCCAGGGGTGAATATTCTGTTACACATTCACAAAACAAGGTTTCCCTTGAAGTGTGTCAATGAGGGGCTATGCCTAATGTAATTAGGACTGCAATATATTGTCTCACAGTACATTTGTTATATGTTATTTCAAGAGTAAGTGAAGCTCAGTGGGTTTGGGGGCCTCTGCCCTTTGCTTAGCCTAGCTTACACATAGAAATCATCTAAATAGGAAATAGGTGGAAGCAACATTAATGTCAACAGTGTAATGGTTGCAGCATCTGCATAGTATCTGTGCATTCGAAGACCCAATCCCGATAAAGGTAGGGATATTTATCATTTTCAAAAGTATACCTTAACCACAGCTTGCATATACAAGTAGTAATTGTCTGTATAATAAACATTCAAAATACCCATATAAACCCATGTGTGCTGGAGATTACAGTCAACAGAGAATGTAATGTTATGTAAGCACATAGTGAGATGTTACTTCACTGACATGTATATATCCTGAGTAGTTAGCGGATGTGGCCGTGTTTGCGCGCACAGGTTATACATTACAAAGTTTGTTTAATTGTGTTTAACTGCTGCTATAATGTCACACAAACACATTTAAACATGCTTACAACTGCTTAAATGAGCCTTATTCTGGAATGAAAAATATTTGTAAAGCATTGTAGATACTGAACCCTGGACCATGCACACTATAGTCATGGGGCTTACCACTAAGCCGTCTGAGGTGTATACATGTTTCACGATCTTGAGACTACACCGTATACCATATGCATTCCACTGTAATGATCACAAATGGGACAGTCACTTTGTGTACATACGTACAGTACATTGTAATGTACTGTAGTTTGTGAACCAACACATTCCAGACTACATATGCATTACTGTTACAAATTAATATGAAATATATATATATATATATATATATATATATATATATATATATGTCAGTGATGTCTGCACATAGATATATATATATATATATATATATATATATATATATATATATATATATATATATATATATATCTATATGGGTCTACCTGACAACACCGACGCACTACAACACAGACAACGAAATCACCGACACCACAGAACCAAAAGTTCACAAACACGAAACCTCACATGCCCGACACACCACAATCCCGACAATCAACAAACAAAACAAATCCCCTGTCCAAAAAGCACACACACAACACAAGCACACCAAAATCCTTACAAACCCACACTAAACCTTACATACACAACTATCTATAACCTTAACCCAAACCCTAACCCTAAGGTCCGTCACTAACGCACACTCACCTAACCCACCCCTAACCCTAAAGACTGTCACTATCGCACACTCACCTAACTCGCTCCCTAACCCTAACTCACTTAACCCGCCCCTAACCCTAAAGACTGTCACTATCGCACACTCACCTAACCTGCGCCCTAACCCTAACTCACTTAACCCACCCCTATCCCTAGAGTCCGTCAATATCGCACACTTACCTTACTCGCACCCTAACCCTAACGTCCGTCATTACCACATACTTACACAGCCTTTTCACATGTCGGTGTTCTCAGCGTCAGGGTTTTCATCCATCGGTCATCTCAGTTTTCGATCTTCTGGTGTCGGTGTTCTCATCGTTGGCGTTGTCAGCTTTCGGCGTTGTCAGGTAGACCCATATATATATATATATATATATATATATATATATATATATATATATATATTTATTTATTATACAGTTACATCAATAGCCATATATATAAACATCTATGAACACACTTTGTGACAGATTTGGAGTGTACACAAAACACATGCAGCTCTGGTATTACAACTATTAATATTAACCTAATTCACCATAGAAGGGATGGTTGTTGTGTATGTGAAGATTGGGGTGGGGAGGAATGATGGGTAATGAAATCATGCAGCAAGGAAGGCCTGGGTCGGATGTTCAATAAGTGAATTGGAGGTGTATACATGGAGTATGGGGACAATATAAAAAGGACACAAAACAAGAACATTTCTCATTCATAATACACACTGTCATGTTACATTGCAACACCTAATTTCACAAACATATGAACATTAACATGTATCAGACATATGTACACCAACTGACTGTGACATTTGTATTCAGTAGTGAGGAATGTTTGTAGTAAAATGTATATTCTAAACACCATAACATTTGTACATATATCAGATGCCTTAGTGGTAAAGTCAGTGACTGTGGTGTTCAAGGCCTGCAAGGGCTGTTGAGTTTTTTTGAGGGCCAGAATAAGGGCTGTTGGATGTAGGTGGATTAAAGCACTCTTAAGCAAGTTTCCACGGGTTTGTGTGATGATAAGCGGCGCTGAAACACAGTAAACGGAGAAGCACTTTACAGGTTTAACCTTTGCTTAACATCACGCAGACCATGGGCAAACCTGCTTACAACCACTTAAATGCACGTTATTCACACTTTCCCTACCAGTGCCTACTCTGAGAGGTAAAATAATAACACCTTCCAGGATTAGAACCCTCAACAACGTACTCCATCCTCAGAGTAACCTAACACTAAGCTACCTGGGATATACCTATCCCAGTTCTCTATGCAGACAGGTTAAAACACAAAAGGGAGGAATGTGTTGAAATAGGACAACCCGCCATGTACCCAATGAAAGGTGTATGCTGATATATAGATAATATATATATATATATATATATATATATATATATATATATATAGAGAGAGAGAGAGAGAGAGAGAGATACAGAGAGACATGTTGATATATATATAGATCTACATATATATGTTGATATATAGATAGGTTAAAAACATCTACACATCTATGGAGGTACAGATAAATGTATGCAATAATATATATATATATATATATATATATATATATATATATATATATATATGTATGCATATATATATATATATATGTGTATATGTATACATATATATATATATATATATATATATATATATATATATATATATGTATGTATATATATATATATATATATATATATATATATATATATATATATATATATATATACACATACATACATACATGTGTATAGACAGCATCCGAAGTGTTCATATCTGAGTATAACATGGACCATAGCAATCACACATTCCACCCCCCTGAACAATATGGCCACAGAACCCAGACCAAAATATAAAAGGCGGGGGCGTATCCATATTCATCAAGGATACCCACACCTTCAGGTTAGTGGCACAGCACGATGCTTCAGAGATCATCCATGTGCAACTAACAACGGGCAAAACTGCAATTAAAATTGTAGCTTGCTACAGATCACCCACCATGTCCCAGGACTTCCATGGCGCATTTCTGGAAACACTGGGAAATATAAAGGTCCTACCAAACACCCTAATATTGGCTGATTTCAATTACCCAAATATTAATTGGGAGAACTACTCAAGTGCTAACTCCCTTGCCCAACATTTCATAGAATTTATAAACTCAAACGCCCTGGATCAACTGGTCAACACTCCCACCAGAGGTGACAACATATTGGACCTGGTCATCACCAACATGGGTGACCGGTGCTCCACACTCGAGGTCAACCCCTCACTGGTTAGATCTGACCATAAACAAATCACTTTAGATATCTACATTTTGCCTCCACCCCCGGACAAGGAAACCACCATGAAAAACTTTTCAAAAGCAAACTTCACATTACTTAAGTCCGAGGTGGAAAGTTTCAAAGCCCCCATGCTAAAGGCTAACATTGTCCAAGCTGCAAAATCCTTTACTGATGCATTCTACGGGCACCTACAAAAATGCATGGGTCATGCTATCCCAAGCAAAACCAAGACTCACTCCTCTAAGAAAAGTAAACCAGTCTGATGGACTCCTGCCATAAACAAGCTATACAATAGAAGGAGGAAACTAGTACAGAAAAGAGTAAAATCCCAAGAAGGGAAGAAATCCCTGATCAGTATCAGCAAGAAACTATGATCCCTCATAAAATCATCCAAGGCGAGTTTCAAAAGAAAAATTACCAAGGACTCCAAAGATAACCACAAGGCATTCTTTAACTATGTCAAAAATCTAAGTGGCAATGCTCAGATCAGCTCGGCGTTACTGCAGAATGGTACAAAATACACTGAACTGACTGATATTAACAACATCCCGACAGACAGGTTTCAGTGCAAACTTCACCCCCCCCCTCACCCACAAAAGGGCCCATGACCATACCAGATGAATGCAGAGCTCCAGAAATCAAAGACACTCAGGTTTAAACAGCCCTCTCCAAAGCCAAAAACACAGCATCAATGGGACCGGATGGTGTCCCAGGCTGTGTCCTACACAAGCTCAAAGACAAACTAAAGCCTCACCTAAACACACTGTTCAAACTCAGCCTCTCCACAGGTTACGTACCCATAGAGTGGTGCACAGCAACAGTTATTCTGCTCCACAAAGGTGGAACCACAACAGACCCCGGAAACTATCGCCCTATAAACCTGACTAACTTGGTCTGCAAGGCTATGGAGTGCATCATCATGGAACTCATTAACAGAGACATTAGGAACCTCCAAACACTGGACCCCACCCAGTTCGGCTTTGTTAAGGGCAGATCATGCCTCCTAAACCTGGTGGACTTCTTTGAGACAGTTACCAAGGCTATACACGAGGGAAAAGTGGTACACACAGCCTACCTAGACCTCGCAAAGGCCTTTGTCACCATTCCCCATTCTGGTATTATAGACAAGCTCACCAGCCTGAACATAAACCCCTACGTCACAAGATGGGTTGCCAACTGGCACGCGGACAGAACCCACATGGTAAGAGTTACAGGAGCTAGGTCTGACTCTAAACAGGTTACAAGTGGCATTTTCCAGGGCTCAGTCCTAGGACCCCTCCTGTTCGGCATATACTTCTCAGAGGTACAGGCAAGCACAGGAGGACTATGGCTGACCAAGTTTGCAGATGACTGTAAACTAGGGGCTATAATTGACTCTCCGGTTGACACAGACATCCTCCAAAAGGGTCTCACTGAGTGCAAACCTGGTGTCAAAATCATGGCCTCAAGCTAAATGCCAAAAAATGCATAGTCCTTGCCTTTGGAAAAAAACAAAGTACCCACAAACTACCGCATAGCTGGTAGTCCCCTAAATACGGAAAACATAATAAGGGATCTGGGGACCAAAGTAGATTGCAAACTCTCCTTTGATAATCACATTGCCAAAGTGGTTAGAAAATCCTTCTATGTGGCACACCTTATCACAAAAGGGTTCGCATCCAGATCAAAAGAGGTCATTGTGCCCCTCTACTCATCACTCATCAGACCCATCATAGAGTACAACACCCCATTTGGGATGCATCTTACAAGACACCTGCAACAGCTAGAAAGACCACAGAAGTACCTCACCAAGAGGATCACTGGCCTCAAACAGATGCCCTATGCAGCTCGACTGAAGAAACTCCAGCTGTACTTGGTTGCATACCGCCTACTCAGAGGTGATCTCTGCCTGACATACAAGGCCATGTCCAACCCAGAACTGATGGACATGCTCCACCTAAAGAAAAGCTTATCACCTCAAGCCACACGCTTTGGAGATCTAAACCTCACCGCAACAATAAATAGTTTGTGCTGGAGGGATAGATTCCTGTCACAGAGACTTCCCATGCTTTGGAACAAGATTCCAATCTACATTAGGCAGAGCTCCTCACTAACACTCTTCAAAAGAAACCTTAATGAGTGGATGGAAAACAGAAAGTTTACCCCGGGGATCACTTCAGTGGCTCTGCTGGACAGAGGCACAGGGAACTAATCTAAGGGGGCGGCGAAAGCCAACACATTCTGGCTAGGCTTATAAATGCCTTCGGCAGATAGCCTAGCACCTACCTATGAACCTATGAACCTATAACATATGAAGAGTATATGCCAATACACTATTACAAATATGTTCTATGGACACAGTCACCAACACAACTGCAATGACTGCAAATATTCATGACAGAAATACACAGACCACTTTTATTTTGCAAAACTTTATTAAATTCCGATGTATTGTCAAAAGGATTCAAGGACTAACAGTACCTGCATGCTATACAGGAAGCATTTAACAGTGCCTTAATAAATCAGCCTGCAATTACCATAGAATTAGTCCACTAAGGGATAGGTGTTCACATAGGGAAAGAACACCCACACACATATAGACGTTGTATAAAAGGGGTTCCTACACACCTGCATGTGCTATGCACACCCACCAACATCTACCCCACAACCAAAATAATTACATCAATACATACTGTCATACCATAACCAAATATTCAACTACTGTACAACATCTGCTGTAACCTTAACATACCTGGACACAGACACACTAACATGGCCCTATGTGAAATAGATGCTGTTATACAATTGAATAGCTGCTGATGTAACAGGGTTTGTATGAACTAATCCCATTTCAGAGGGTTGAAAGGTTCATACACCAGGAAGTGTTACCGAGTACTGATTATCAGTACAGTATGATACACAGTAACATCAAACTAAATATGTCTGTTAAGCACACTGTAAACCCCTAACATTATATGTATAGCTATGCAGCCTTGAGCTGGTCAAACAAACTGGCCAGACTGAAACATATGCAGACGTATTAGGTAAAGACAAACCCTGCACAAGTAGCAATGTTCAGAAATATAACAGCAGTACTCACATTTAGACCAAATCCTCTAGGCATTACACACAATATATTAATGTTCATCTCCATACAGCTGTTGCAATAGATTCCAAACAAAACTTCCAGGCTGTCTTCCTCACAAGTAAGACAAAGGGACAACGCCCAAGTGGAGTACTCCACTGTTGCCATGGTATTGGCTAAGGCAGTAGCAGCACAGCTGATGTGCATGCAATTAACTACTTAGGAACACCAATTGGTTATCGGGATAGCACGTTACTGATTTGTAACTATAAAAGTTTGCCTTGTCACACATTCAAACCATCTGTATCTACCTGTAGAACAGTACAAAACACTGAAAGACGAACTGAAAATGAGTATTATACTAGTTAATAACACCTCAAATTACTACGAAGGTATGTATAACATGCAGTATGTCTGTGTATGTAGTACATGTTCTGTAAGAATTACAGTGTAATCAATACATATAGTGGAAATAGCTATCTTGTAGCGATGTATTGTTGAGCAGTAGTAATGCTTGTAGTATTCTATGTGAGTACTGCTGTAGGCCACAAGGGATGATATAGGCTTGGAACTCACCAAATCGCTTCCAGCCACTGTCAGTGTCAGGATTAGTCCAACAAGTATGTGCTATAACAGGGGATAGTATATGTTGATATATTGTAACAGTCGACATATGTATGGGTGCATAAGTAAGATGAACATGTCAAAGGTGGCTTACTGTGCAAATAGGGTGTGTATTGTGGGATATTGTGCCAATAACTGTGTAATGTACAGTATTTTAGGCAGATCTGTATTCCATTCTACATAGCAGTTTTGTTATGTTATGCAAACAGTAGTTATGTCTGTTGGCAATTACAATACTCAATAACAGGATACATATAATTTGTATTCATCTGACAGTTTAGCAGCATGATAGCAAAGATAATTGGTAGAGCTAGGTAACTATCCATGCACATAACACATGTAGTATCCACCTCTCTAGTATCGTTTGCAAGTAATAACAGCTGTGCATGTGTACATGTTATGCAAATGTGTTGTGACCCTTATTACAGGACTGGTCCTCTCTAGTATAGTTTTCAAGCAATAACAGCTGTGCATGTGTACATGTTATGCAAATGTGTAGTGACCCTTGTTACAGGGCTGGCCCTCTTTAGTATCATTTGCAAGTAATAACAGCTGTGCATGTGTACATGTTATGCAAATGTGTAGTGACCCTTGTTACACGGCTGGGCCAAATGGCTTTGTGCACACCTACATAGAGTGGATATTGAGAGTAGAGACATACTGGTTGAACTACCAGGTTTGTGTAGCCTAACCTCTCATTGCCAACCTAACAGCCGCTTGCACATACTGTATGTAAGGTAGTGCACAGTACTGGTAATGAAACAGGTTGCGTATCATCTTTAACTCCAGTGTAACTTCTGCAGTAGGAGTGTAAGATGTAGGAAACTGCTGCCCATGTGTAATAGCTGCTTCATAGATGATGGCTTACACTATCTGATTATATCCTGATCATGTTGATAGTGGCATCAGAGTCTATTGATACATGACTCTGTTTGGAGAGTGGGTGTCTGTGCCCAACAGAGCTCATGGTCCTGGTGGATATGTGAGTATATACCCAGAGAAGGAAACAGACCTGTAGACACTTGCATCATCTGTAATCAACTAACAGGATGTGATGTGCTCCTCAGAGGAGGATTGCTGCTAAAGGTAGCTGCAACGTTTCTGTAATAGCCAGTTTTGTCACGTCCATAACACAAATATTTACATGTGAGCATCACTGTCTAAAACATCTTCATAAGCAATACGTAAATGAACTACAGTACTTGGTACTTGTAGTACTGAATGCTCATACAGGCATGTGCACTAGTCAGCTACTGGTGTTTACTAATGTCAGCTTTGTGTATGTGGCCATCCTAGGGGAATGTAACCTCTATGCCATGTACACTGCCAAACCTACCTAACACCATGCCCCACACATTGTTTGGGATGCAGCTATAGGGGTAAGCTGGAAGGCAGCCCAGTCTACAGCTATGACTGGACTGGACAGTCATGAGGTGTAGGTTAACACATGCATCTCATCATCACAACCAACACATACTCCTACCAGAACACAGTAAGGACAACCACACACACACTACCAGAAATCACATACATTCACATACGCTTCTAAGTATCTGGCCAAACAAGTGACCTCCCAAGCTGGAAGAGACAGACAACGAAATACACAAACTGTATGACATAGTTTGCATAATTGCACCACACCTCAGAACACGTGGCTGGAAACATGCCCAACAGTACTCATTTGTGAATGCAAACTCTAGCACTATGTTACACACCAACCTATACGAGGGCATACATACTATCAGCTGACTTTCTGCCATGCTTAGCCACATACCCATACAGTCAGACAACCTCTTGAACTATAGACATGGCTCTGGCATATTCCATATTGTTGTGCAAGACCTGTGATGCAGTAGCCTGGACTGCATGGAAACATATGTAGGAACTGTCAGGTCTTGTAGCCCATGCAGGTATGTCCAAAGGCCTGGGTAACATTCTGCCATTGGCCAGAATGATACTGCAGTACAGGGACAAAAGGTTTGTATTCCACAATTGTCTAGTGTAGTGGTGCAAGTCAAAGGGTATCCAGTATCTGTCTGCCTGGGCTAACATCGTTGACAGACCATGATGCTTTGCCAAACAGGGTCTGCACCTGTCACCCCTGGGAATCTGGATACTGCCTAGGGCTCATGCTTCCCCTATAGTGCCGTCACCATGCACAATTCAAGTGAAGGTCCACTGCTGTTACAGGGACAGCCAAGCAATAAACTGCTGGTCTCGCTACACAATGATACATGTCAGAAACACTATATGGACACACATATGTCAATCCCTAACATGGAGAACATATCTGCACAGTGGCTGAGACATGTTTCAATGCTCCAGAGAGCACACCTGCATGACCATGTTATAACACATTCCTCACCTCTTGCCCATTATCCTTTATTGGAACACATGAGCCGCAGGTGTGTCCATATTCCTGAATGATATGTACACCCCCACACTAGTTGCACTTGCATAATTTCAGCTGCATTATGCTGAGCAACTACCTTTGTGCCAAAGTGGAATTCAAATTGCACCTTGTGATAGATCACCCACCATGCCGCGGATTTCCCAACTGTCATAATGTGCTGTAATGGGGAAGATTAGATCTGAGACAGAAAACCATAATAATTACTACTCTCAACTATTCCATTATGAACTGGGAAGACTCCTCATGCACCAACACCTGCGCTCAATGCATGTTGGATTCCATCAACCCCAATGGCCTTGATCACAGTAGTCACATAAACAGGGCTAACAGTATGCTACACATAGTCAATCTCCAATGCCAATGTTATGTTTCCTAAGAGCAAAGTGGTGACTGTCATGGCACCCATGCAGATGGACAATGCATGTGCAAATGCTGAATCCTGCACAAATGAACCTTAAGCAGTCACATACATGCAGTGATTGTGCCATTGAAACAGAACCAAGATTCAACCAAACACAAACAAGAAGGCAAACTGGTGGTACCATGCTTTAAACTGTACCACAAAAGGTAGTAACTGTTGCAAGAGTGAACACACATGAGCGTAGGTGATCCCTGGTCAGCCTCAGTAAGATGCAGATACACCATATAAAACCAGACAAAGCTACTGTGAAACTAATCAGCCACATATTATGAGGCCAAGCACAGAGCATTCTATAGCTGTGTCATTAATTGTAATGGCAACGAGAAGACCTGCCATGCTGCACAGCACTATGGTATGGGAAGTACTGCACCTACAGAAATAGCACCTGTTCATCCAGATAGGGCCTTGGAGAACCTAAAACCACTCCCACCCCCCTACAGGTACACTTAGTAATATATCCATGTACACTACAGGGCCCTGTAATAACAATTATGCAAGTGGAAGCTACACTCTCTAAAGCCATATATACAGCTTTCATGGGACCTGTCAACATCCCAGGGTGTATCGTACACAAATGTAAGAACAATCAGCTATCCACATACACATCATGTTCAATCATAGCTCCATGTCAGGCTGTGTACACACCAAATGGTGCACAGCAACAGTTATTACACCCCACAAAGGGGGAGACACCATTGATAATGGGAAATAGTCACAACTACCCTGCTCAGTCTGGTCTGTAAGGCCATGAACCATGATCAATGTATTTGATGTACTCAGTACAGATGTAGATGACAGTAGGGTTGATTCGCACTGCATATCATGACCTTGCCAGGTCATAGGACACAATCACCCATACTGTGTTCCAGCTACACTCAGTAAACTAGGTGTATATTCCTATGTCACAGGAGTAGTTGGCAACTGGAATGCTGGCAGAACCAACACTACAGAAGGTATCTGACTAATACACGCATATCAAACCAGTGCCAGCCACAGTAATACAGGGTTCATTCCTGATACTCCCCCTCTTTGTTATCTATACCACAGAGACTAACACAGAAGGCATCATCCTACTGATGTTTGCAAATGACTATGAACTAGGAGCAATAGTTGACTCAATGTGTGCTGCGTTCAACATACAGAAGGGCCTTTGTGTGTCAGATGTGTGGTGTGTGATGTATGGCCACAATCTGACAGCTAAGTATTGCATTTTCATCCCCTGTGTTAAAAACCCTATACCCATGAACTACCACCTAGGCAGCGGTCAACATAATGGCAACTGTGTGTGCATGGGATGCAGCTGGACAGTAGTTTTTCCTTTGATAGTTACCTCACCACACCAGTCAGGTAGTTGTATGTGGCACCCCTAATCATGACAGGGTGCCATCCAGGAATATAGAGATAATTGCTCAGCCATACTCAACACTCATTTGACCCATGATAGATCACATATTTCCTTTAAGGGTTATTGCCCATGTGTAGATGGCCTACACTGCCCTTCCCAATCCCTAGCTCCACTATATAGCATGCAGCGTACCATGAATAAAGCCATGTCCAACACAGAGGTGTTGGACATGCTACACTTAACACATCCTGATCCCAAATAAACACATACTTCATGGACATCCACCTTTCTAGTACAAGGATCACAACATGCCAGACAGATCTCTGTCCCATACACTTAACATACTCTTGCCATACTATGCATCCCTGTCCAGTGAAGCTGCACATCGTCCCTCTCTGTGACATGGTGTGATGACCGCATGCCAAATATATTAGTAACCCTGTGGATCAGTTCTGTGGCACTGCTTGAACTGGCCACTGAAACTTACCTGTCTGTTGCCTACAGCTAGGTAACCTGTCTGCCTAGGCTCATAAATGGCCCAGGACATATAGCCTACTACATCACTATGACCATGCATGCTATAGTTGATATCCAACCCTGCAAATACCATCAGGCTAGCTATTGTCCCATGTGTTACACATGTGCAACACAGGTAATACATGGCAGGATGCTACACAGCTGTACAGTGCCATGTAGATGTATATGGCAAAACACATACATGCTTGCAAGTCTGCAGGGTCACAGGTCATGTCCCTAATGGCTATGTATGACTATATATGTGACATATACACAGCATTAAGGCTGATTCTATTAATGTGAACACATCCAGGCATGTGCTGATAGGTAAAGACACCAGTACAGACAAACAGACATACCCACGTCAAGACAACATCTACGTGGAGTATGAGCAATGTCATCACATGACACACACACATATATGGCGATAACATCACATCACCAGTAAGTGTCAAATGTGTGTGACTTATACATGTCAGTAGTGTTAGTGTCATATAGATTTGCAAATACTTATTTGTAATCTTAATAAATGTGATGCACATGTATGTTCAGCTGTACTTCAGCTGTACTTCTGTACTTCTCTGTGAGTTACTGTGACCTGTCTCCATCATTATGCCTTTTAGGTATGCCACGTAGCAGGCTGCCAGCATATAACCACTTGGAGGATGAGGTCCTCATCCCATACCTCCTCGACAACCATACAACACTCTTCAGCCATGTGCCACAGGATGCACAGCAGCGGGATGCCCTGTGGGAGGAACTCAGCTGGAGGGTAAATGATGCTGGAGGTCCCAATCGCACCTATCAGCACATGCGCCCACACTGCTCTGACCTCATAAGACGGGCGAAACAGAATGCTAATGCAATCACCAGGGAACAAGGTGCAACAGGTGGGGGGCCACTCACCCAGCCCCCACTCACACGTACCGAGGAGCTACTAGCCAACCTGGGGACACCTGCAGACCTCCATTCACAAGCTTTACCTGGTATTGTGGAGGTGGGTGTCTCTCAACCACTGAGCCTGGAGTTGCCTGGTAAGTCAGTACTGCATGTATAACACAATTATATTTCACATAGTTACATGTGTTACTGTACAATATGTAATGTAACATCATATGCAATGCATGTATGCACACATGCCACATACTATAGTCTGCTACTCTATGTATGCACAGATGTGCATACTCCATAGTATAGTGTATTGTACTGGCTTATGTACTAACATGGACATTGCACCCTGTAGTTATCACATAGGTGTGGATAATGATCTTACTGCTGTGACACTCCTGTTTAGGTACCTCTGGCATTTTGCAGTGATAGCAGCCTGTGCTCAAGTGAGGTTGTTATTATTTACCAGGCTTGATAATGCACAGATCATATTAATTGCATGTTATCTGCCATAACACACGTACACATAATGTATGGTGGTCCTGTAATAGACACTGGTCAGACCTGCAATGCATCACAGTGGTTACTCATGTGAAACAAGTGAAGACTATATGAAACACCTGCACTAAACCTTGCAAACTGTCATTGCCAGATGTGTGGACAACTGTGAATACAATGGTGGGAGGTGTGTTTCACTGTAGGGACAGGTACTACATATCAGCATTACACATGGGAATACAAACAGTACTTACAGAGAGCATATGTGTGCACACACTCTAAATGTGTTGGAGCTGGAGTATGACTGGCCTACAGGATACACTCTTGTGGATTATACCCTTGCTATGAATGTCACACAATGTCATGTGCTATCTGACATGTCCATGACATGTAATGGGCTGACTCCAACACTGTTCAACTATCCTGCAAAACATGATGTCTCACATCCCATACATACCACCCTTTGTCTGCATAACCCTGCCCTCAGTGGAGCATATGACATCTATGGGTGCAAGTCATATGGGATAACACTGACATGTGAAATAAGATGGCCATCACAACCATTGGACAGAACATGTGTACATATGGCCATGGAGGATGGCCAGAGACATGAAGCAACACACATAGTGGAAGTGATGTACATGTGTGTACACCCTGTTGTACATTGGCTCGACACAATACAACTATGGCCTTTGTGTAATGGTGATATTGCAGATGTGAAACACTAAACATCATACAGGCCTGTGCACAGCTTGTGTAGGCATAACATGAAACCACCATATAACAGTGAGTGTGTCATGACATGAAAGCATTGTCCTATACAGTATCCAAATACATACATGTGTTGCACAACATACACATACAACCACATCAGGCCACAGATACAGTACATTTACCTTGCTGGTGTCAGACATTACTGTCATGCCCGCTCCTTGTGTGTGTGAGGTACACAGATGTCATGTGGGACATAGAGTACTGCTACGTTAGCCATGTGTGGGCATAGTTGCCAGGCATCAGTAATATGGTTGCAGATGTGCAGGGGTGTCATCTGTATACCCTTCTGTGACCTGTGTCACACATTCCACATTAGGATTTAGTGTGTATATACCTCAGTGACGTGGGTCACATTTCACATTAGATATGTATTGTATATGAACATAGTCATGGCTATGAACTGTGTCAGTAACTCACACTGTATAGCAATTGTAAAGCCACATGATGCCCTGCAATGGCAATGCACATCAGCTCAATGTGCAGTATGTCATTGCAAATTTGTAGGGTGGATAGACAACATTGTGTCAGCTGAAGGCCCATGTCAGTATAACACGTCCCTGCATTGGGAGACACCATTACCGTACTGGAGATTGGAAAGGACACCATTGTGTTACACATGCATGCATGTCATTCAACACGACAGCAGAAGACATATCATACTACATGTGATTGGCAAGGTCATACGCCATACATCAGGGCGGTGTACTGTAAACCTGTGCTGGTCTGCGGCACCATTGCAAAGTAGGGACAGCCATGTCAAACATGTGTGTACAGCCACATGCACAATGTCTGTAGACTCAGCTCAGGGGTAGGCAGAATAATGTTGAACAGAAATGCACTTCTTTGGGGGAGATATGCAAGCTAGGGCTCAGGTAAAAATAGTATTCAGTTGAAATACCTTTCTGCTCATGTCCTCACACATAGAGGCGGTGGCCAACACAAAGCATCAGTGGCAGATGTACAAAGGTCAGCGATGGTCTGTTAACATGTGGTGTATGTTGCACACACCATGGCAGTGCAGTGCAATGGTGCAAAGTGCATGCATGGTGTTGCAGGTATGGGGCATAGGCTACTAACACAAATGGTGCAATACAGGTATGTATGCTAACCACCACTATAATTGTGTAAGGTGCATGCCATCTGCTATAACATATGCATGCTGTTGTGTGCAACTCAGGGATGTATGATAACTACCACTATAATTGTATAAGCTGAATGCCATCTGCCATATCACCTGCATGTAGCGTGTGTCTGTGTGTGTCTGTGTGCATCTGTGTGTGTCTGTGTGTGCCAGTGTGATATAACTTCTAATGTACAGTTCTTGTCTTCCCCTCACAGGTGTTGATGTAGGTGCATTGCCCTGCTGTGGTCCACATGATGTTAGTGTCCCCACAGACACTAGCAGAGATGATGATAGTATGATTGAGGCACAGGCAGGATTGTTAGGGGCTGAATCTGTGCCATTGGTTGCCATTCCATCTATATCCCCCCCATCCTCACACACAGTTCCCCTGCCTACACATACTCTATCACCACCAGCCATAGAGGAAGGAAAGTTGGTGGCTGGTAGCATAGAACAGGGAAGTGTGGAGACTATGGAAGGTGTGTCTGCACACCATGATCCCAGTCAACTGACTGGTTATGTCCCACACAGGCATGTGCCCAGTGCTGCTAGTAGGAGGACCACTGGCCAACATGCCCCTACAAGACAAAGCACATCAGCTGGAGTCACTAGACGCATGTTTTGGGCTGTAATGGAGGCACAGGCACATGCTGAATGGCACAACAGACATGGTCTGAGGCTTCAGAGGGCTGCTGTCCATTTGTTAACTGACAACATCCAGGCACTTGCAAATGCTCACCATCATCTTGCAGATGTTTTGGATAGACGATTGGGTGACATGGTGGGAGTCCTTGACCGTGGCATGTCAATCCTCTAGCGTGGAATGTCTGTGCTGGAACATCTGGTGAGAATGAGGTGTTGAGCAAGTGGACGTAGGCCAGCTACATCACCTGTTGAAGGTCTACGTGAACATGCTACTGCACATGCCTGCTCCCATAGTGGCGGTAGCAGCAGCAGCGCAGCTGGTGCTGTGCAGTCCACATCAGGACACAGCAGGCCACATGCACGTGGTTCTGGATGGTCCCAACAGGGACACGATTCCAGTGGACATGTGTCATCAGACAGTACCCAATCTGGACTTCTGACTAGTAGTGCCCATGCAACCCCTGGCAGGCGCAGGTCACATGGCCGTGGCCAGACACCATGAACTGTGAAAACTGCCTTGTACAGTCTGCAGCTGTCAACAATACCCCTGTGTAGGTCAGCCACATGCCAGACCTATGCATGCACACACCAGAAACAAATGTAGGGCACCTCAACACACACACACACGCATAACATCCACACACGCTCAATGATACCACAGGCCCTAACACACACACATGATGTCATCCAATGGCACAGCCTAGGCCTCTGGCAAACATCACCTTGTGCATATGATGATGCCTGTGCTGCATCCCTGTCATCCACACCATCGGTGCAGGGACATGCTCATATGGTCTGATGCACAGCGTGAACATACTAGGTAGACAATTCTAGATTAATATTGTTGAGTAGTGTTGACAGGCAGCAGAAATGCCATGTATTACAGTTTTAGAATGCATTTTGTACGTTTGACAGTATGTATCATGTGTAACAACACTAACAGCATGTTGATCTTGACATTCTGCCTTCCTTTTTCATGTGTAGTTGCATGTTCCGGGGGATGTCGGTGTTTGCGGTTAGTGTCCCATATGTACATGTTGACTACCAACAGGTCAGTATGACAATACCTGCATGCACTTTGTAGCTTCCACATCACAGTTATAATCTCCCATGTTTCAATTACATTTACTGTTCTAATGCTCCAAGAGCATGATAGCTGTGTAGTAAGCTACTGTGTTCAGAGCCATCACACCCTTAGTGGGTGACAGAACAGGTATAGTTACCTGCAGTGGGGAGGAGGTAAAAGAGTGGTATGGTGGATGGCAAGGGTAAAGGCCAGTGGAAATAGTGGCTTCTCATTGAGAATCAGTAATACCCATTGCCATGACAGCATGCAAACACAGACACACCCACACACTCAGGGATTCAGAGACACAGTAACACACTCACACTCACACTCACACTCACACCCACACTCACACACGCACCACGCACACACACACACACACACACACACACACACACACACACACACACACACACACACACACACACACAGTTGCCAGTGTTCGGATGAGAACCCCTGCCTATGTGCAAATCATCATTATAGTACTACAAAATTACAAGACACTCCACAGAAATTACACATGTACAGGTAGTCAGAATGGCCTAAGATCGGGGACATCGACAGAGATACTACAGTGCAGTGAGTGTATGAGGGGAGAGGGGTTCATCAGTAGGCTATGTAACAACAGGTCACACCCCAGGGTGTACATGTTAACAGGCGGCTAGAATGCCCATCTAAGATTGATGATATCAACAGGGATACTAGATTGCATTGAGTTGATGGGGGGAAGGGGCATTAACATTTCACTATGGTAAAATACAGCCTCACTCCAGGGACCGGACAGCCATACACATGGACAGCAACACACACACACACACACACACACACACACACACACACACACACACACACACACACACACACACTGTGGCATTCACAAAAAGATACACCTATGTCACACACATACAGTCACTTGACGTGTGAGATTCAACCACCTGCATATGCCTTCCTTTCTACGCCTCACTCTGTACTGATGTCAACAACAGTGTTCAGGAGAGTGAAAACATGTGGGATGTATTCCCAACCATACGCAACATATATGGACACACACACACACCCACACATGCCAGTACTGTTAATCAAACACCTGCCTATCTCATAATAGGTATTACAGAAGTACAGCACTATCACATTCGCTATAAAGCTTACTGACTATTTCTTTTGCCAACTGTGCTGATATATGCACAATGTATGCACAGGGGAGGTATTACTCTTACAGGTGTCAAGAGGTTTGCCTTCCATGTCACCCTTACTGCATTCTACATTGTCTGTATTCCACTTCAGTTAACAAAACCTGACCTTAGCAGTTACACAGGTTATTGTAGGAATGGTTATAACACACCAGTGAGCTGTCCTCAGTAATCATTCATCTGCAAAGTAGCTCCACCACTTAGTAGTCATGCCCAAACATCTGTCCACACCTCATGTACAGCTTACTGTACTTAGAGCATATCACCATATACAGATGGCAATGTTGAGGCTGTATTGCAACAGCATGATGTACTAAGACAACAGTCACCTTTAAACATCAGACACTGCACATACATGGAATCTACACAAACATCAATACATGTACACATATGCAGTCTACATCAGTAAGTGCACTAGCAGTTCAAGAGGATACATTCCACACCTTCCCCACACCATGTGTGAAACATAGCCGAGCATTACACCATAATGGATGTGGTATTCATGTACTGGTAGGACACAACCACCTTCATCGAGTAGCCAAGTGTACATATGTGACAACAGCACATATCAGCAAGACACACACAGCATTATTCCATGTCATGCTCCTACAAACTGTTACTTGACAGTGTCATGGTGAAGCCAGGGCACTGTAATGGTGAACAGTGAGCACATCATATTTGCCACACACACCTCATGTTTACTGGAAGAGTGCCATCAATATGCTCTGTTAGGCTAGGCAGTACACTCATTCAAGCATGTGCGAGGTCTGTGTTTATAAACATCTCACCCCAGCATGTACTGGCTATTATGGTACTATGGCTAATGTCCAGACAGCACACAGCATGCATGGCTTGCAATTGTTGACATGGGGTATATGTAGGAGCTGTGGCCACACATGGCTGTACATGTCATGAGCATATCACCTGTGACTACTCAGGAACATACAGAGCAAATCTGGATTTCCCTAGGTCTGTCAATACAGGCCTTGTGTAGGTCCTATGATCCTGTTATTTGGGTATGTTTGTAGGCATTGCATTAGGTGGACATGTCTAATGACATACATGCCACATGGGGTGTTGTATGATATGATAGGTGTCATGGGTGACCAGTAGGGATGGAATATTACCTCTGTTAACATAGATATCAAACATTATGTACAGTTAGCATGCTATCTGCCATGTGAATGTGTGTATGACTGTAGCCACCTGTATGTAGACAGGATAATGAAAGCTACAGTAATGTCATTTATGTTGTATGAGTGCTGGATGTACATATACAGGGCAGGTACAGTTAGGTCATATCCAACCATGAGGGTGTTGTTTACTGGTGTACAGCAACAGTTGACTGTGTTAATGCTGACAACATCCAAGGGACCCTGGTATGTGTACAACTGAGCTGGTTACAAACAGTGGTATTATTGCATTGCATAACACATTATGCAGCTGTGTCTGTACATGGGTACTTTGCACAATTGATGTAGGCCTACGTACAGTCCACCAATCGATGGTTATCTGGTGGTTTACCATACTATGTCATACCACATATGGATGTGTGTTGGTAGTCTGGGGACAAGATGGTGGATGTATATGAGGATACAACCTAGAATGCAGTGTTTGCCACTGTCACCTGTACCTGACTCATCTGTGATGAGGTATGTTGGAGTAGTTGTCTTTACATGTGAGTAGCCTTTATGAGTATGTGGACACCACCACCTGGAATGGTCCATACCACTATGACCCACATGTCTGGATCTAAGTTATATGGTGGTAGTGCAATTGTGCACTACAGAGCCTTCAGCCAGGTGTTCCTTACTGCAAAGATGTCAGTATTCCCCATTGTAGGTTCTACATTGAGCAAATGAATTACTAAAGCCACACATCTAGCACTGGTTAGCATAAGCATCCAATGCAATTGTCTTGTAGGTGTCAGGGTGTTACTTCTGTGTGTAGGACATTTGCCTTGGAATGCGGCTTTATGGGTAAATGTGACCTAGGTATTTTCCACACACGTGAAACACGGATGCATGTCATGACAGTCCGGAATGACAGACACTGGACAACCTCATAATAACAGCAAGACATTGGCTCCTTATTATGGTCTAGCAGTTGCCACTCATACCATGACATCACTGCGAGTGGCAGTAATGTGCTTGGTAGCAAATGCCTCATGTAAGGTGACGGACAGAAGCAGAAATTGTGTATATGACCAATGTGAGATATACTAAGGGTAGCAGTCCTGCTAATAATGACAACTACTAACACAGCCGAGAGAGGTCATCTTGATACCTGCACCTCAGTACCATTACACAATGTGGCTCACACATTATGCTTGCACATGCCACTGTTCCACGTATAATGCCACTGTCCACAACCTACTATCAATGTATGCCTTTCAGGACAGCAAGGTGTGTGACACATGCTGTAGGTAGCATCTGCCTGTGTGTCCCAGTTAACCTATTGTCTGTCATGTCAACACATGCATGATTGTGTATACTTAACATATATATGTCAATACTTCATGTACATGTATGCATGTGTATTAAACAGCACAGACACAGATATATCATTTACGGGCCACATACAGGTATCAGGTAGTAAACCAGTATGATGTGCATATATACTGACAAGTAAGATGTACATAGCTGTAAACCTGTGTGTTTACAATAGGAGTCCATTACAACATGGTCTGTAAATGTAAGTGTATGAGCATGCACACTGTGGCCTTCTGTGGTTAGAATTGGAGTGCATCCCAAACAGCCCTGTGCTACTAAGTATATGAACATACCCACTGCCACCTTGTGTAGTTTGAGTCAGTGCATCTAACAAGCCCTTTGTTACTAAGTGTATGAGCATGCCCAGTATAACCTTGCGTAGTTGTAGTCATAGTGCATCCCAAACAGCCCTGGGCTACTAAGTGTATGAGCATGCCCACTGTAACCTTGTATAGTGATAGCAGTTGTCCATTCCACAGATGGGCATACTCCAGTTCACGTTCCTGTTGTGCTACAACTATACCTCTCAGGCCTACCTATGTACTGCCAGCAGATGATGTGTCTTGTTTGTGCATACAGGTTGTAATGGACACCTACTTTAAACACACAGGTTTACAGCTATGTACTTCATGACTGTCAGTCTCCCTGTTGTTGTCCTCAATCTTAGAAGGGCATTCTGACTGCCTTGGAATGTGTAATCTTTGTGCGCATCTCGTAACTGCATAGTACTGTAATGGTGATCTGTAGATGCATAGGAGTTCTGATCCCACCACTGGCAAGTTTGTGTGTGTCAGCAAATGGCTAAGTGTTTGTGTGTGTGTGTCTCAGCAAGTGGATGTATTTGTGTCTGCATCCTGTCATGAGAGTGGGTTTTGCTGCATTCCAAAGCGATACCACCTTTTGCACTGGGCTTTATCCTTGTCAACTGCTAAACCTCTCTCTTTCCCCCTCCCCACTGCAAGTAATCAGTCCTGTGATGTCACCCAGCTCAGAAGTGGAATCAGAGTAAATCTAATTGTATGTGTTCTGTAGCACATACCCCAAATGCATACCACTGTACTAGTTACCTTTACATAGGCAAGACTTGTATGCACAATACTGGCAAGTGTGTGCGTGTTTGTGTGTGTGACTACCCTGTAGCCAGGCATACACATGTGTAATGTCTTTTAGCACACCATGGTAGCCATCTGTGGTGACTGGTGTCTACAAAGTATTACATAGTTAGGAATGGTAAAGAATACACAGTCAAGCACAACCACAGTTGGGTATGTTATTTTCCTGTGCCACTGTCGAGCAGTAATGCAGAAGTGGTCACCTGGGTGTAGGTCCATAACTATAATTCCCCCACCCAAACTCAACAATCCCTGGGGTAGATTACATTAGCCATCATTCCCTACCCCAAACTCCACATACACAACAGCCATCCTTTCTCTGGTGAACTGAGTAAGATTTAAATGTTATAACACAAGAGATGCCTCTGTTTTGTGTAGACATCAGTTCCTTTGGAACCCTTATGTGTCACAAAGGGTGTTCAGACATGTGTGTGTGTGTGTATAAATATATATATATATATATATATATATATATATATATATATATATATATATATATATATATATATATATATATATATATATATATATATATATATATATATATATATATATATATATATATATATATATATCTATATATATATATATATATATATATATATATATATATATATATATACACACACATAGATATGGCTATAGCTGTGTTTGTGTATATGCATATATATGTATATATATATATATATATATATATATATATATATACATGTGTGTGTGTGTGTGTTTGTATACCACATCCCGTAGGTGTATATATATATATATATATATATATATATATATATATATATATATATATAGTTATGACAGTTGTACAGATGTAGACTTGTCTTTGTTGTTTCACAGAGTATAGTACATTCAAGGGTACTGTACATATGTACACAAAGTTACTGTCCCATTTGTTTTCAGTACTGTGGAATACCTGTAGTAAGATGTGCATTATAAACTCCATGCAACATGTCTGCAACACAGATGGCTTAGTGGTACGTCCACTGACCTCAGTGTGCATGGTCCAGGGTTCAAGACCTGCAAGCCTTGTTGATACTGTCAATTAGGACTGAATAAGGCAGTTGTAAGTGGGTGTAAATGTGTTTTCGTGACAGTAAGCAGCAGGTACCCGACATGTACAACTCGCAGTACACTAGAAATGCCCTTCTTTGGCAATCTTGCTGATGTTACCCACCTACAAATACACCTCTGGGACTACTGTAAGCCAGTCATCTTCATGGTACATGCTGTAACTGCGTAATGCTCTAGTGTGATAAACTAGTTTGGTAGGTGTTCTAATCCCAAACAGGCCAACTGTGTGTGTGTCTGCCTGAGGAAAAAACAATGCTTTTTAGAGTATGCACACTCTTTCCAATTCACATACTCACCTTTGGCAATCCTGCTGATGTCATCCACCTAGAAATACACATCTGGGAGTGCTGACGCCCAGTGTTCTCTGTAGTGCGTGCTGTAACTGTGTATTGCTATAGTGTGATAAATTAATGAAGTAGGTATTCTATTCCAAGACAGGACAACTGTGTCTGTCTGCCTGAGAAAGTAACAATGCTTTTTAGAGTATACACACTCTTTACAATTCACATACTCACCTTTGGCAATCCTGCTGATGTCACCCACCTAGAAATACACCCCTGGAACTGCTGAAATTCAGAATTCTCCATAGTGCGTGCTGTAACTGCGTATTGTTGTAATGTGATAAAATAATTAGGTAGGGGTTCTATTCAAAAACAGACCAGCTGTGTGTGTATATCTGCCTGAGAAACGACCAATACTTTTTAGAGTATGCACACTCTTTACAATTCACATAACCACCTTTGGCAATCCTGCTGATGTCACCCACCTACTAATACACCTCTGGGAGCACAGCAACCCAGTAATCTCTGTAGCACATGCTGTAACTGCATAATGCTGTAGTGTGACAAACTAGTTAGGTAGGGATTCTATTCCAAGACATGGCAGGTGTATGCGTGTTTGACAGTCAGAGCCTGTGTGGAGGTGGCTGTGAGTGTCTAACCACTGGACATGTTGGTTGGGCAGATTTTGTAATCTTCCTATATGGTGTCCATATTATATGTCACAATGTCCACCTCACGAGGAGTACAGATGTCAACCAGCCAAGGGACTGTGTTGGCAAGCCATACCCCCTACATCTGGCAAAAGGCCTGGTGAACAAAGTATGCAACACTACTATTACCCGGAATACGTTCTAAACCCATGTGTCATACACAAACACACTTGCCTAGAATATCCCGCTATGTTGCTAGTACCCTGCACAGTGATGACAGATAGTATGCATGGTGTGATTGCAGTGGGCTGCAGAGGGCATGGCACCCTGTCCAGCAGTACAATAGGCACATAATTGCAGACAATGTGTCTTAACTATGTTTTCCACTGGATGCCTGCAACATATGTGGTGCCATCAAATTTGATCCACAGAGGCCATACAATGCCTTACACACTTGCCCTCTATGGACAGATACCATTGACACCAGGAAATACCTGTATCATGCTATCAATGCAGGTGCAGGGTCAACCTGCTGTCTATAAGCAGGTCCTGCCACACCAGGCCAGTATTGGCATATCTGAGGATAACAGTCTGTGTTCACAGCATGTGCCAGCCAAACCAGGTACACTTGTACATGTCACTGTACATTAATGTGGGACGTGCGCATCCCAGGCAATGTACATGTCAAGGACTATCAAACACAGACATGGCATGCATTGCAAAGCAATGGCCATACACAATGGTAACCAGGATGACAGGACAGTTCATACAATACCCATCTGTTTTGGACATTGCAGACACTACACCCCTGTACCACACTGCACACCACTGTTGGGTGGCGTGATGCCATGGATTTCCCCTCACCCAGCCTTATATAGCCATCTTGCACAGCCAACTACTACACATCCATGAAGCAATGCACACATGCATGTCAGTACTGGCACCTTGTGTCTGCTTGTGGAGTATGCACCCAACCACAGTCACACCCAGTATAATTCCCATTGGCATACCAACTGATGTCAGACATATTCACATGACCTAGCCCATAGAACCTCCGGATATCCCCTGTGGTGCATTTAGCACCTGTGCATTATTGCAGTGTGGCAAACTAAGTAGTTAGGAAGTGTATTTGTGGGCCTGGCAAAGTATGGCAATGCGTCTGAGTCCCTTAGAGAGTGTGGTTGTGTTGACAATGGCATCCATTCATGTGGACAGCCATGTGTGCTACACCTAATGTATGTCTAACTATATCTCTTTTGCAGATGGTGCTCAGCAGCACACATATATGTTCTTACAGCACCCCAATATGTCAGCTTTGTGGCACATGGAGTAACTGCATGCACTTGTAATAGTAATGGCTAGTCAGTCAGGGGTTTGAACCCCTGTACTGGTAGGTGTGTGACAGATGATGCTTAGGTTTTAGTCTCCAAGCCCTTCTCTGATGTACTTTGCCTCTGTCTGTTCTGCCCACATACTCTCTCGTGGATGTGGAGTTGTACACCTGCTCAGCAGCAGCTTGTGTTTTGTAAGTGATGGTCATGATCAGGTGATGGCCTCTGCACCTATTGCAGTCCTCCTCTAGCTGATTGCATGTGAAACAACTGTGGTGATGTTCAGATAGCCAATCACATGGAAACACAGTACAATATCTAGGAACATCATGTTGGTGTTTGCCCATGACAGTCGCTGTGAGTGGAACCTGGATCTGGTGTTTGGTAAATGGCATCACAGATGATATCTGGATATTCCTCAAACAACATACACAGTGGAAAATAGCCTAAAGACAGGAGGGTGATGTGCCAGACATGACTACAGCATGTAAGTGTAGCTATGCTTCATTGAGACTACTGCTAGTTTAACAAGTTGTGTGTGGTAATGACTATTCTGCATGTTTTAGAACTGACAAGACAGTGCTCTGTTTGTGAGGGAACCCCCATCTGTAGGGCCATCTGTGGACTAGTTAGTATGTGTAACCATTTGTTTCCTGTGTTACTCACTTAACACACATCTGTGAACTGCAGAAGCATAGTGTGAGAATTTCAGTCAGTACATGGTGATAGTGATGAGAATTGCTGCCATCAGATACCTGATTGGACATATGTCACATGAAACAGTGGTATGACAGTCACTGTCAGAGGTTCTCAGTTTCATGCTAATAATGGGCCACAGTTCATAGCTGTAGTCGCAAGTCTTCTACACTTTGTACAGCTGTCCTGCAGTATATATGCATGTGTTGTGCTCCCTCTGCAAAAGTATACCATCTGTTGTGTTGGGTTGATGGTCATATCTATGCATGCTGTTAGAAGTAATCCTGAATGCTGTTGACTATTACTAAGCCACATCTGTGTTAAAATTGCAACACCATAGGCTGTATGGGTTTGGAGGTCCCGGCAGAACCTCCTGTCCCACTTCAGCTAGCCATGGCACCGGGCACCAGCACATCTGGGGCCCAGCCTTGGACCTCCACCTCTGTTGGCTCTGCACCACCTTCTGGTGGAACCACCACTGAGGATGGGGCTTGTCCTCCCTGGGAGCAAGTCCAGGCAGGAACTTGTCCACTGTTGTACAGTCCCAGACATGGAACTTAGGGGGCTCGATGAGGGGCTTCAAGGCCAGATATGACAGCTCGAGGGCAGAGTGTCACATTTACAGGGTAAGCCTGCCCCTCGTAGACAGCCCCCAGCACAGCCACCTTTGCGGCTGTTTGGTGCAGTGGTGGCTGCCCATAGCTGGGGACCTCCGTCCCACTTTTTCCATCTGGGGGCTCATGGGGTTGTGACTGCCGAACACCCCTCCCCGTCCAAGGTGTATCCCACCACATGTGTCATATACCAACCCTGTATGCTGTCGTGTCTGTCATCTTACCCAACCTATCCTCCATGAGCATACCTACTCTCCTTCCCCCACATCCCACTCTCACCCTACGAAAACAAAAGGCCACTTAGTTCCTAGAACAACATTTGCCTCATACATAGCTGTCCATTTCACACACGTGTCCACTGGGCACATGTAACCTTTTTAATATGCATCACAACATATTCCAGTTGTCCTCATCCCTGTCTCTCAGGCACATAATCCTGGTATGCACATGACTCCTAAAGGTTCCAGGTACACGTAATGCAGATGACCCCATTGTACACACAACACTACCAGTCCGTCTATGGTTACCTCATTTACCTTTTTCATGATGATGATGTCGCACACAGCACCTTGCAAGAGCACTGTTCTCACATAATGATTGGACAGGAACTGTTGTGTTAATGTAAATAAAATGCACAGAGTGATGTATTTGGCCAATGTACAAATGTTTGCGTGTATTAATGACACGTCTGTCTGAGGGAGTCTTGATATTACATAGGACAACACCACTACATAAAACAGGTGTTGCTAGTGTTTCCCTTTTCATTCCTTTGTAATGCTTTGTTGTCACATGGGATGTTCTTGATATATCTATATATATGTATGTATCTATATCTGGACATAAACACACACACATACATCTACATGATGGAATACATTTCCTATACTGTTGAATGACTGTGCTGGATGATATGTTTGTGATAACATCCGATGTCTGTATATTTACCATGGCTTAGTAGTAAATCACATTAGCTGTGTGTGCAGGGTCCTGGTTTTGAGCCTTACAGAGGCCATTTATTTTGTTGCTGGGCAGAACAAGGCCGTTGAATTCGGAGTGATTAAGGCACATTAAAGCAGTTTTGAGCAGGTGTGCATGGGTTTGCACATAACTAAGCAATGCTAACTTCTGGTTACAGTTTCTTACACTCAGTTAGCCTCAACATTGCTTCACCAGTGTAATACTCGCATACCAGCATCCAAACAGGCTTACACCCGCTTGCTCCCACACTTGCAAATGCACTGCATTTGGTGTTTGCATCTGTCACTCACACCCCTGGATGGGAGTGAGGACTATGATATTACCTTGTAATGCCTGTTACATCGGATTACATGCCTACAGTATCGGGAATGGCTGCCCATTAGGTGAAAGCATGCCTTTCGACTGTACGGAATCCTTGGCCTGTCCAGAGTTTGATTCATATTATTGGTGTGTTCCTCTTACAATCTGCACCTGTCTGGCTAATACATGGGAACTGACACTCTTCAATACAAACAAGTAATTCGGTTTTGGAATCCACATCCTTCAGCCGAGTCATGCTACTGCATACCTAATATTCTATCATCTTTCTAAGGTTGTAAGTGGAATATGTGCTTTCTGTCCCCATCAGACCTCTCATACGATTGGGGACAAATATCAACTGAATCAGGGACACGTCATATCAATATCAGGGACACATTTAAAATATTAGTGCTATTAA
>NC_056731.1:1577393048-1577458048 GCF_019279795.1 Protopterus annectens | reverse complement strand
CTCGCACATGTTTCCTGTGCACATCGAGGGTGCAGCGGCATGTCCTCATACATATTTATATGGCGTTGCTGCATCATCTGTAGTGAGGACGCTCGGTGCAAGGCTAAAACCGTCCTTGTGCCAAGCTTCTTGAATCCCAGGGTCTGTCATTGTCTATGTTGGTGTGAATGACCTGAGACATACCTCCCTGGACTACATGAAAAGAGACATGGAGGATCTGTCTGATCTTGTAGCCCAGGCGGGTATGATCCTAGCCCTGAATAGCATCCTGCCATCACCCAGAATGAATCCACAGTACAAGGACAAAATGATTGACTTCAGCAATTGGCACAGCTTCTGGTGTCATTCTAAGGGGATCCAGTATCTGTCTGGCAAGGATGACATGATCGACAGACCACAATACTTTGCCAGAGATGGCCTGCACCTGTTGCCCTTGGGATTCTGGATACTGGCTAAGGCTCTTGCCACCCCTATAGTGCCTTTTTTAGGCAAGGTTCAAATGACAAATTCACCACCGTAACAGGTGCAAGCAAGCAAAATCTGTAGGTAATGCTACTCAATGCTAGAAGTCTAAACCTCAAAATGCATTCACTCAATGCTCTCCTTCAAATGGAGAACATTGACATCTGTGCAGGGACAGAGGCCTGATTCAAGGTTCCAGAGAGCACCCCATCATTACCAGGCTATAATTCATACCACACCTTTCAGCCACCTAACCTGGACCGAAACACTAAAGGTGGAGGCATGTCCATATTCATTAAGGATATCCACACCTCCAGGCTAGTTGCTCAGCATAATGCATCCAAGATTATCCAAGTGGAACTAACTCTGAGCAAGACTGCAATACAAATTGTAGCTTGATAGAGATCCCCCACCATGCTCCAGGTTTCCCACTCCTCATTTCTTGATACACTGGAAAATATTAGGGTACAACGTAACACCCTAATAATGGGCAATTTTAACTACCCCACCATTAACTAGGAAAACTACTCATGTACCAGCTCTTTTGCTCAATGTTTTCTGGAATTCATAAATTCCAACACCTTGGATCAACTTATCTACACCCCCACCAGGGGCCGCAATATCCTAGACCTGGTCATTACCAACATGGGCAACTGGTGTTCCACACCAGAGGTCAATTCCTCATTGGTCAGATCCGACCACAACCTAATCACCCTAGACATCCACCTCCTGCCCTCACCCCTCATTAGGAAAATCACAGTAAAAAATTTCTCCAAAGCCAACTTCACGCTTCTTAAGACAGAAGTGGCAAACTTCACGACACCCATGCAGACAGACAATAGAGGTACGACTGCTGAATCCTACACAAATGCACTTCATAAGAACTTACACAAGTGCATGGATCATTCAGTGCTTAACAAAACCAAAATGCTATCCTCCAAAAAAGGAAGCCAATCTGGTGGTCTCCTGCTTTAAACAAACTCTACAACAGAAGAAACTGTTGCAAAAAATAGTAAAATCCCAATGACTGGAGGAACTCCCTGGTCAGCCTCAGTAAAAAGCTGAGATCTCTCATAAAATCCTCCAAAGCTTGTTACAAAAACAAAATTGCCACTGATTCTAAAGACAACCACAATGCTTTCTACAGCTATGTCATGAATCTCAATGGCAACCTAGACCTGGTCATTACCAACATGGGCAACCGGTGTTCCACACCAGAGGTCACCTCACAGACACAAGGTGCAGGGCTTGATTCTTACATGTGGTAATTGGCTAGGCTTAATATGGCCCACAAGGGCAGTTAGCCTAGTACTAATCTATGATCTATGATCTATGAACACTCAGATCTGCTCTGAGTTACAGCACAATGGCACTAAATATACAGAACAAACTGATATTGGCAACATCCTGGCAGATAGGTTCAGTGCTAACTTTACCCCGCTCTCACCCCCTAAAGGGTCCATCTCTATACTGGAAGAACGTAAAGTTCCTGTAATCACAGTTGCACAGGTAAAAACTGCACTCTCCAAAGCCAAGAACACAGCATCCATGGGACCGGACAACATCCCAGACTGCATTCTACACGAACTACAGAACGAACTGGCACCCCATCTTAGTACCATGTTCAATCATAGCCTTACCTCAGGCTTTGTGCCCACTGAATGTTGTACAGTGATGGTTATCCCACTCTACAAAGGGGGAGCCACCACAGACCCTGGGAACTACCACCCCATTAGCCTGACGAGCCTGGTCTGCAAGGCTATGGAACGTATCATCATGGAACTTATAAACAATGACATTGGTAATCTCCAAACTCTGGACCCCACCCATTTTGGGTTTGTAAAAAGTAGATCATGTCTCCTAAACCTGGTAGACTTCTTTGAAGCAGTCACCAAAGCCATAGATGAGGGTAAGGTGGTTCACACAGCCTATCTAGATATTGCCAAGGCTTTGGCACCATCCCCCACTCTGGAATTATAGATAAACTCACTAAACTAGGTATAAATCCTATGTCACAAGATGGGTTGCCAACTGGCTCACTGGCAGAACCCACAATGTGAAAGTAGCAGACTCCAAATCTGACTTCAGACCAGTGACAAGTGGAGTACCACAGGGTTCAGTTTGGTATCTACTTCTCTGAAGTACAGGCTAACACAGAAGGTCCTTGACTAATGAAGTTCGCAGATGACTGCAAACTAGGAGCCATAATCGAAACTCCTAACAATGTGGACATCGTACAAAAGGACCTCACTAAGACAGATGCCTGGTGTCAAAGCTATGGCCTCAAGCTCAATGCCAAAAAGTGCATTGTCATCCCTTTTGGTAAAAACTCTGTACCCATGAACTACCACATAGGCAGTTGTCTACTTAACACCAAAAGTATGATAAGAGATCTTGGGACACAGGTGGACAGTAGTCTCTCCTTTGATAATCACATTGCCACAGTAGTCAGGAAATCCTTCTACATGGCACACCTCATCACAAAAGGTTTCTCATCCAGGAAAAAAAGAGATCATTGTTCCCCTCTTCTCGTCACTCATTAGACCCATTATAGAATACAGCACCCTTTTGGTATGTACCTCACAAGACAGCTACAACAACTGGAAAGGCCACAGAAATACCTCACAAAGAGGATTACCAGCCTTAAACAGATGCCCTATGCAGACCATCTCAAAAAACTCCAGCTTTACTCCGCCGCATATCGCCTACTCATAGGCGATCTCTGCCTAACATACAAAGCTATGTCAAACCCAGAGCTGTTGGACATGCTCCACTTAAAGAAATCCCAATTTCTCTGGTCTACATGCTCTAGGGACCTAAACCTTGTCACCACAATAAACATAACATGCTGGAGGGATAGATTCCTGTCCCAGAGATTTCCCATACTCTGGAACAAACTACCTATCTATATCAAACAAAGCTCCTCATTAGCACTCTTCAAGACAAATCTTGATGATTGGATGGGAGATAGGAAATTCACCTGGGAGATCACTTCTGTGGCTCTGCTCAACAGGGGCACAGGAAAATAATTTTCTTGGGTGGTGAAAGCCAGGGTACCTTTTTGGCTAGGCTTATGTAGGCCCTAGGGACAATAGCCTAGTACCTACCTATGAATCTATGGAGAGGGTGTCTATTCCATAGATGGGGAGTCTCTGGGATACAAATCTGTCCCACCAACAAGTCTTGTTGATGTCAGAGACCAGGTTGAGGCCACGCATGTGGGTTACTTGAGTGGAGCTTGACTTGCGGATATGTAGGAGTCCAATCAAGGTGGGTCCATGGATGCCTTGTATACCAGACAGAGGTCACCTCTGAGGAGTCTGTATGAAATTGAGTAGAGGGATAGGGCTTTTAGCCTATCTGTGTATGGTAGATGTTTGAGGCCCTGGATTCTCCTGGTGAGGAACCTCTGTGGTCTCTTCAGCTGCTCCATGTGCTTTGCGAGGTACATGCTGAAAGGGGCGCTGTAGTCAATAATGGGTTTTATAAGGGAAGAATACAGGGATGTTATGACCTCCTTGTCCCTGCATGAGATGCCCTTAGTTATGAGGTGGGACATGTAGAAGGCTTTCTGTAGAATGGAAGCAACTTGGTTGTCAAAAGTCAGGTTGCTGTCAACCTGGGTGCCCAAATCCCTTACAACTGATTGCGTGCTTAGGACATTGTTATTAATGTGATAATTTGTGGGGACATCACTCTCCTCAAAGGGGATGATGATGCATTTTTTTTGTACTCAGCTTGAGGCCATGTTTTTGGCATTTGCATTTGTCTGAGTGAGACCCTCTTGGAGGATGTCCACATCACTAGGGGAATTCATGAAAGCACCAACCTTGCAGTCATCTGCAAACTTGGTCAGCCATAGCCCACTGGCTTTGGCCTGCACCTCAGAAAAGTATATCCCAAATAACAGAGGCCCCAAGACTGAACCCTGGGGTACGCTGCTTGTTACGGGTCTACTGCTTGAGGTGCCTTCCCCTATTTTGACTACATGGGTTCTATCGGTGATCCAGTTTGCTACCCATCTGGTAACATATGAATTGATGCCTAGTTGAGAGAGTTTATCTATTATGCCTGAGTGGGGAATAGTGTCAATGGCTTTGCCCAGGTCAGCATAGGTGGTGTGCACCATCTTCCCCTCATCCATGCCTTTGGTGACTGTCTCAAAGAAGTCGATCAAATTTAGCAGACATGACCTCTCCTTGATGAAGCCAAATTGCATGGGATCAAATGTTTGAAGGTTGCCAATGTCCTTGTTAATGAGGTCCATGATAATCCATCCCATGGCCTTGCAGATCAGGCTAATTACGCTGATGGGTCTATAATTTCCCATATCGGTGGATACTCCACCTTTGTGTAAAGGGATGACAGTGACTGTCCTCCACTTAGCTGAGATGAAGCCAGTACTCAGGCTTTGGTTGAATAGAGTGCCTAACCATGCTGCAAGTTCACGCTGTATTTTTTTGCCTTTGAGAGAGCAGTGATGACCTGTTCCCTAGATATAAGGGGAAGGAGGTAGGTACTGGCGATGTCCTGATTTACTGATGGGGGGACAGAGGGATAAAGTTTTCACTGAATCTGTCAGCCAGCAAGTTTGCTATACATATATATATATATATATATATATATATATATATATATATATATATATATATATATATATATATATACTGCATTTGTATATGTGGTGTCCTTGACCACCAGTTCTTAACAGATCTGGGTGCTTCCTTTGAGGTTGCGGACATATGTTAAGAAGAGCTTATAACTGTCTCTAGAAGATGTGGCCAATTTGGACTCGAAGTTTGCTTTGGAGGATTTCAGAAGTGCTCTTATTTGCTTGTTCAGGCTAAAGATACGTTGCTTCCAATTGGGCAACTGCTCCTTCTTGGTCTTGGACAGCAATTTTTTTCCTTTTGTTATAGAGTTTATTTATTGCAGATGTTCACCAGACAGGTTTACTCTTCCTTGCGGAGGATGATTCAGTCCTGTCAGGTATGCTTGATTCCATGCATCTATATAAATGCTCGTATAGTGCTTTGGTGTAGTTTTGGATATTGGTGCCAGTTCCTACAGAGGGGGAGGGGGCTGTGAAGCTGTTTACACCATCTGTCAGGAGTTTGTAATCCGCTTTGGAGAAGTTTTTATGTATGATCCTAGTTAGAGGGGGGTTGGGGAGATGGCAACTTTGAATGTGATCACCTTGTGGTTGTATCTTACCAGGGAGGATGATACTATAGGGATGCTACATTGGTTACTCATGTTAGTTAATACCAAGTCCAAGATATTATCACCTCTTGTGGGGGCATTGACTAGCTGCTCCAAGGCATTTGTATTGACAAAATCAAGGAATCTCTGGGCATTTGTGTTCTGGAATGAGTAGCTCTTCCAATCTATGTTTAGGAAGTTACAGTCACCCAGCATCAGGGTAAATGTTTGAATCTTGATAGATTCGAACAGGTCCAAATAGGCAGACTGGGCATCTCGCATCAGATTTTGGGGTCAGTAGCTAGTTGTGATTTGAATAGCGGTCTTGTCAATGGTTAACTGCACCTGGAGTGTCTCTTGTGTGACATACTGTTTGACCAGTCTGGAGGTGTGTATGTCTTTAATGTATATTGAAATTCCACCTCCTTTGGCTTTACTGCCCATAGTTTGGGGTTTGAATGTATGATAGGATGAGTAACCAGGTAAGGCTGGGGTGCTCTCTGCAGCTTTGAACCAGGTTTCTGCGACTGCACAGACGTCAGCATTTTCCAGGTTTAGCGATGCTTGCAATGAGTGTAGTTTCATGTTTAGACTCCTAGCGTTTAGGAGCATGACCTTTAATTTGTGTTTTGTTGAAATTTTTATGTTGGTAGTTTTAACCTCATCAATTTTCCTAAAAACGCACTATAGAGGAGGCAAGAGCCTTTGCCAGAAGCCTGAAGCCCAGGTGAGACAGATGAAGGCCATCTCTGGCAAAGCATCATGGTCTGTTGATCATATCTTCCCAGGCTGTGAGATAGTGGATCCCCCTGGAATGACACCAGAAACGATGCCATTTGTTAAAGTCAATCATTTTCTGTTTGTATTGAGGGATCATTCTGGGTGACTGCAGAATGCTGCTTAAGGCTAGGGACATACCTGCCTGGGACACATAATCAGCGAGCTCAATCATGTCTCTCTTCATATAGTCCAGAGAGGTATGTCTCAAGTCATTCATGCCAACATGGACTATGACAGAGTCATAACAGTACCTGTTGTTGAGAGACTTGAGTGCATATGTGATATGGCAGATTTTAGCACCTGAGAGACAACTAACTGTGACTTTCTCCTTATCCAGCCTGGTGAGAGGCACATCTGAGTGTCTCACAATGGAGTCTCCTATCACTAATATGTTGGGTTTACAGTAAATCCTTAGTGGCTGTGAGGCACCGGTGTATGGACTATGCATGGTATGTGGTGTGGAAGGCTGTGGAGATCACTTGTGCTTTTGCCTCAGAGGTCTCCTTTGTTTGAGTATGTTTATGTGGAGGACCTCCACATATGTAGGGTGGTGTTTGACGTGTAGTGATTGTGTTGACAACCTTTTCAGGGCCAGATATACTGGCTTGAGGGGGACAGCGCTTGGACTCTTGGTTCCTAATCTAATTGCATCTCTCACAAATTGTGTTCCTAGGTGGTAGTAGTAGATGGTTGTCGATGTACATGAGGCAGTTGCTACACTGTCTCAAGATGCCCTCCAAATTGTCTATCCATATTTGTCAGAATCTGAGGAAGAAAGGCCATGGAGACCTAAATGGTGTGCCTAAAGCCCAAGTGCTTAAACCAAAACTAAGAGCTTAGAATAACACTTAAGAATAACACTTAAGTAAACAGGCTATAAACAAGGAGTAATAAATGCAACAGAAAAAATGCAGTTGAACACATTAGAGAACAGGCAGCAAGAAGCATGAAAAAGCAAAACAAGATGAAGTAACAGAGTAGTAGAAAGAAACACAAATTAGAGAAATATAAGCAGCTGCATAAAGTGTCTCTCTCTCTCTCGCTCTCTTTTTTTTTAATTTCAACCTTATTGATACATATTTGTTTTGTTAACTGTCACTTGTGTATTATACCTGCCTTTTATTTTTCCACGTTTACAGGACTGTGACACCCAAGAGATCTGCACACTGTAAAATGCCATGCAGTGCTACAGAGAATGAAATTATCTTCCAGGCAGTAAGGCCAGATGGCTCCTTTCTCTTATAAAGAGGCAGATCTAGGACTTTTGATCAAAAGATCAAAAGCCCGAATCCATTACCACCAAACACACTTTAATGAAAGAGCTTTCAGCAAAAAAGCACTTTTGCTAAAGTATGTTAAAAAAAACCACACACACACACACACACACACACACACACACACACACACACACACACACACACACACACACACACACACACACACACACAAAATCTAGTTGAATGCAGGGGGGCAAGCCCCCCTGCACCCCCCACATCCGCCCTACTTTAATATTCTCACTCCAAGGTCACACTACAATGGGGAAAAGGGAATTTTCCCTTACTGCACCGTAGCACAACCGGAACAAGCATACTTACCGAAAGTGCTGCTTCAGTGAACAGCACTTTCGCGCAAGTATGCTCTCAAAATTGGGATTCAGTGAAAGATGCAGTCAAACATCTGTATGGATCCCAAAGAGGCAGAGGTAACCATTACTTCTGTGAGCATAGGTGCAGGCCAATGTTCAGCTATGTAAATGGTGTTGGAGCCTTTGTCCATACATATAAATAAACCTGACATAGGGCTAATGTTATAATAATGTACATGGTATGTAGCGCATGTGAAATCAGCTTGAAACATACAGCTGTGGTAAGAGGGCTGCTAACAAACCAGCAGTGACTGAAACTGAGGAGTTTCTTTCCATTGTCAGAGATCACAGACACCTCAGCAGAGGATTCACACAGAATTGTAGATGCTGGTTCAGACATAGAGGAAAACACCAGTGTGTATACTGCAAAACTTTCAAGTATGCAATACAACTTAATCATCTGCACTCACATCTTTGATATTAGGCTTGCCCTCATGTATTCCCCACCACCATGTATCAGTGACAGAGAGATTTTGCACTGGCCTTTGCATATTTGTAATGTACTAATGGTTGCATATATGTGTGAGAAATTAAAATGTTTAATGCACATTATTGTGCAAAGTCCACAGGTGGATGTTGCATATTGCAGACATCACAGTCATACAGTATTACTGACATTGCAATACACAAGACTGATTTCCTATCACAGGAGCATATAACTACTTGCAAATGGGACTAAGAAATTAGCTACTTTTTTTCAAACAAGTTCCACACTTTACCTTGGGCATCAGATGAGGGCAAAAGAGGTTGCAGATTCTCTGCCTGGTTTTGCTGTACATTTTTTTGTGTCATCCAGTCTGTACTAAGTCAAACACAGTATAAAAAAACTTCTTTCTTCTTGGCAGAGGTCTGGCAGCAGCACCAGCAACAACTCTAATTAAAGCAAGTTGTACATATAGCTTTATAATGGCAACAACTGCTAACATTTTTTCTTAAGTGTAATTGTATCTGTAATCCAAAGAAGTTTGGATTTAAGAGTAAATGGCTACACTGAGTGTACACTATTGCTTTATAGCTTCACAAATAGCTCTGCCATATTGGATTGGTTAATTAGTATGTAGTTCAGCTACATATGCTTTCATTAAGATAATTCTGCCATCTGCCTTTGTTTGGATGCTCTACACTAAGTGTAGAGCCATTTAAAGAACCTGACACCCTACAGCTTTTCTGTTGTAATAGTTGCATGGGTTTCTTTCATGCATGACCCCCACCCCCCACTTGGGATTAACTACAATACACATTTTCCACTTCATCCACTGAAGCTGACTATCATAATTAAATAAAACTCCAGGAAGCAAGAACCTGACACCCTACAGATTTTCTGTTGTAATAGTTGCATGGGTTTCTTTCATGCATGACCAACATCCCCCACTTGGGATTAACTACAATAGACATTTTCCACTTCATCCACTGAAGCTATCGTAACTAAATGGAGCGTTTCTCCCCAGGCCTCCGCTGAAAACAGGATCTGTGGAACCTACTCGGACTTTCCCGGTCAACAAATGTTAAATAAATAAATAAATAAAAATAAAACTCCAGGAAGCAAGAACCTGACACCCTACAGCTTTTCTGTTGTAACAGTTGCATGGGTTTCTTTCATGTGAGATCCTTACCCCCCACTTGGGATTAACTACAAAACACATTTTCCACTTCATCCACTGAAGCCGACTATTGTAACTAAATAAAACTCCAGGAAGCAAGAACCTGACACCCTACAGCTTTTCTGTTGTAATAGTTGCATGGGTTTCTTTCATGTGTGACCCCCACCCCCACATGGGATTAACTACAATACACATTTTCCACTTCATCCACTGAAGCTGACTATCGTAACTAAATAAAACTCCAGCATTTCTGTTGTAATAGGTGAATTGCAACTTAGTTTTTGTTAGGTTTTAAGGCTTAAAAGGTGTATGCACAACATCAGTGAAGGGTTCCAGCCAACCAGTGGCAGCTGATGACTTCAAATCAAAGGGAGGCTGCAGGAGATAGCTGAATCGGTGGGGTCAATGGGAATGGGTGTGGCTAACTAGAAAGGGGAGGAGCTATTCTCAAAACCACAAAAACTGTAACTTTAATTAAATACTCTGCCCTGGGTGCCAAATCATCATTATGAGAGTCCAATCAAGACAAAATGAAGTGTAGAAGAAAAAACATATTTCAATCCATTGGCTGCATGACAGCTTACTTAATATCTAGATGGAAACAAAAAGGTTGTGAGGCATGAAAAATAAATTACTTTTTAAATATATTACTGGAATGCTAGTCAAAATCAAGTATAAGAAAAACAAGCAGCACTCAACTCAAACCACATAATTTATATTCAGCTTTATTAAAGTACCAAGTAACATGCTGAAAGTAGCAATCTCTGTGATACCCCCACTTGTAAAAATGTTTCTTATCCAAAAAAGACTTGCTGCCTGACAACAACTATCTACTTGTTTCATGGGGAAACATGATCAAAGTAAAAAATGAAAAGCAAACAGGAAACAAGCTCAACATACATTGCTTAAAGGATTACTGCCAGGATATAGACCACACATGATAGATTGGCATTCTGTTTAGTTTGCAGGTAAAGCCTGTAATGAGCTCTTAAAATAATGTAATCCTGTCCTTTATTACAAATACTGTCATATGTATTTCAATACCCAAAGCTTATATGTTATCTAGTTATGTAAGTATTCTCTGCACGGCAACAACAGAAAGGCTTTCAATGTTGGCAATTCTTTAACAGTATGTTTATTAAAACTTACTTGCATCTTACAATCTCAGACAAGCTTACCAGATGTCATTAAAGCACTGCTACTTAAACACAGAGCAACAGGCACTTTCTGAATAACAATAAGCATAAATCAACAGTATAAAATATGACAGAAACCAGAACATTCTGCAAAATCAAGAACAGATGAAAAGGCATTGTAGTACTTGAGTCTACCTTGGATGGGGGGATAGTCTGCACATTTACACTGCATAACTGCTCCTTGCCTTGCTTGGACACATCCAGAGTCACGACATGGGAGAGTGGGGTACAACAAGTATGTCACAATTTGAAATGTCTGGCTGATTGCGATGGCCCTGACACATTTGTCATACCTCTCAACCTCAGAGCAAGAAATCTGGACAAAGCCATACATAGAAGTGGGACAAAGGCCCAGAAATAAGGACAATTTTTAAATATTTCTCTTCTGAACTTAAAAAGATAATAGAATAGTAGGTCTTGCATTAGTATGAATTTTCTGAAGGGTATGAAATCTGAAACTGAAATGTCTGTCATTATTTTCTAACTTCAGTCTTTAATGATTTGCCACTAATTTGCTAAAAAAAAACACAATTTTATGAAAAATGGACCAAAAATGTGATTGAAAAATATAAAATAGCCACACAATACAGCTGGGAACCTGTCAAAGAAGGGACACTTTTTAATATTAGTACTGCTAACTTGAGCAGCTGAGAAAAATAAAATAATCTACATGCATTTCTAAAATAAAAGTAATCTATAACTGATTATTACAGGTGGGAAGATGGCGTAATGGTTAAGGTGCTTGCCTTACAAGAAGAAGGTGCAGGGTTTGATTCTCACATGGGGTAAGTGGCTAGTCCTAAAATGGTCTGCAAAGGCAGTTAGCCTAGTATGAACCTTATTTATTAATTGTAAACCCTCCATGTTTTCTTCCAAAATTGCCATTTTGCGGAGGGATTATTAGGGGAAGAGCAACATTTTGAGCCAAAATCGGGGACAGTTGAGAGGTTTGGATATGCCTAATTCTATAAAGCAATTTATTTGCATGTACCTCTCAACCTGTTAATGCAGAAAATCTGGACAAGGCCAAATATATGGGGGGGACATATAAACAGAACTAAAAATTGCTCTTGTATAAACTGAGACAGTTGATCGAATAACAGGTCTTGCTTTAGCATGCATTTTTCTGAAGGCTATGAAGTCTGAAACTCAGTATCTGTCATTATTTAGTGACTTCATTCCTAAATGATTTGACAGAAAACCACACATTTTATGAGGAACAAATGAAAAATAAGAAGCAAAAATCTATTCATTCTGAAAAAATCTGGACAGTTGAGAGGTATAGTTCAGCCGGGGCTGTCTTTGAGTCTGATGCCCTTCCCCCCTCACAAAATCATGGTCGAATGGAGGTTCCCCCCTACAGCCATTCCAATGAACCATTACTTGGCTATTTCACCCCATTTACCATAAACACTAATGTGCATACTGCTTTACTTCTGCGATGATTTGGACTTCATTTAAAAGTTTTATTTTGCATTTTACAGCGCAAACACTAATAGATATCATATCTGCTAAACAAAGCAATGCAGTCTCACAATGAGAACAGACTTAGCATTAAAACATCTCTGCCTTTGAAAACTCACAATCACTGAAACAGCAATGAAACCCACAATCAAAGAAAATACATTTTGCCAGTGGCAGATTAACTTTGGGTTTGGGCTGTTTTCAAATCACAGGCCCCTTGCACACGAAACATACACATGCTCTTTCATACACCTTCCTGGTTGTATTAAATTATATTCCTTGTACAATACAGTACAGTTTTAGAAGGTGTTTAAAATTTATTGTTTTGAAATTTTTCCAGTAAACAATGAAACAAAATGAGTGCACCATTAATGACAAAACTGCCCAGTTCAGAACATTTCCATCATAAAAGTCTACTCAAACTTCTACAGTCCACCAGTATCAGTACATATGCACAATCTCTGAAGAAGTAAAAGTCATCTAAATAATTCCACATTAAAGAGATCTGTAACTAATGAAGAGGTAGCTGCTAAGAAACAACTTTGTATTTCATTGTTTCATCTACAAATAAAGTGCCCGTTACCCTTGAGGAATAAATTGCCTATCTTACACTAAACAAATGATAAGCTAGCAATATTGCAATAGGGAATGGATGGCAAACTGATAACAGGTTCATAGTTACTTGGTATCTTCGCATCCACCCCTTTGCAACACAGTGCAGTATTAGCAATACATCTATCCACTGTGGGAGTAGAACCCACAGCCTTCTGCATCAAATGCAAGCATACTACCTGTTGTGCTATTAACAATGCAAGCAGACTAAGCATAAGCAGCACTAAATGTTTACTCCCCTGCAGCTCTCAGCTCCTTGTAAAATCTACTCACTCAGTTGTATCTCTGAACTTTGCAGCACAAAGAAATCTGGAAAAAGCCAACGTTTATTGTGGGGGGGACAAAAGCCCAAAAACCAGGGACACATTTTAAACATTGCTTGTATAATGTTGAAAAGTTGCTAGAATAAAATGCTGTGTTACCACCATACATTTCACTGCTGAGCCTTAAACCCTGTGCAAAACAGTCAGAGCAACATACCACTATGCCAAGTCAGCTGTTTTGTGAAAGATGAAGACGGAATCTTAAATGGCTACCATTTAGTGAATTCAGTTCTCACCATAGCACAGCTGTCAACCTCTTAGCACAAAACACCTGAACAAAGCCAATAATGGGTGAATACAGCCCCCAAACATTCTGTGAATTCAGTTCTCACCATAGCTCTCAACCTCTTAGCAAAAAACACCAGGACAAAGCCAGTAATGGGGGAATATAGCCCCCAAACATATTCAGTGAATTCAGTTCTTACCATAGCTCTCAACCTTAGCACAAAACCTGGATGAAGCCAATAATGGGGGAATACAGTCCCAAAAATAGAGACACATTTCAAATAGCCATCTTATACACTTAGAAAATTACTAGAATAAAAGCTTTTGTGTTACCATGCACTTTCTGAAGAATATGAAGTCTGATATTCAATTGTGTGTCATTTTTAACATTTGTTAACCAGGAAAGCCTGACTTGGAATAAAAGCTAATTTTTAGCAGAGGCCCAGGGAGAAACACTCCTGACAGACACATGTTTTTGTAAGATGGTAGGACACTAGAGGAAATAAAAACAGTGAGGGCATACAGACTCTACACAAAGGTAAGACACCCCAGCCAAGAAGCAAACCAGAGGACATGTAGCTGTCAGGCAACAATGCTACCACTGCACCAATGCACTACTGGCTTTGCAAGAACACAAAAATACAGAAACCACAGATTTTATGAAGAACAAAACAAGTATGAGGGAAAAATCTGCAGCATTTTTACAACTGGTGGTGGGTAGGGACTTCAGGCTCTTGCCACCTGGGCCCAAGGTACAGGGTTCAAGCCTTATTTGCTACCCACCACTATGTAGCACCTGGGGCATTACACACACACTACCTGGGACAGGTCTGTTTGTTGCAGCACTAAATCCTTCCACAGCTTCATTCATTGGAGCACTACAAAGCCCGTGTTCCAGTGACAGTCTATGCAGTTACAACTGCATAGACTTCTGGGATCTCTGCACTTGAATGCTTCTTAATCTGGACTACTGCTGAGACAGTCTGCACATGCTCCAGACTGTCTCAGCAGCAGTCTGGATATTGGAAATGCTGCTAGTCCGCATGTGTGAAGGTCCACTACTTGCAATCATTTTTTTTTTATTTTCTTTCTTTGTATTCTATTTTATTTCTTTCTTTTTTACAGCTGGGGGGGGCTGCAGTCTGGCAGTCCAATAGCACAGGCCACCCCTGCAGCCAACTGACACTAGATTGGGCCAATACCTTGAATCAGCCTTACACACACACACACACACACACACACACACACACACACACACACACACACACACACACACACACACACACACACACACACACAGTCCCAAGCCTTTACTGTTTACATTAGTAAATTTTGCTTTTACTTTCAGCATAGTCTCTAGACTAATCACAACTCCTCTCTCTAATTTACACTGCAGGCACATAAACAGGGCTGTTTGGCAGTTTTAATGTATTCCAGAGCTACTTCAATTAAGCTTTTGTTAGATACTGATATTTTAAGCTCAGTACTCACCTTTAAACTGATAATTTTTACAGGTCTTCTCCCTGTGGGGGAGGGACACAAGTTCCTGGCTAATCCTGTTCTAGCTGCTCTCTACTCCATTCCCTGTCTGTTACTCCCAGCCCCACCCCGTGATTATCTTCATTAGTCAGTCCCCTTCTCTGGCGCCATCTTTAAACCATCTCTCAACTAACTTAACACATTTATTTTCCATCCTATTACTGCTTTAGGATCCCTGCCCCTCTGTTCATTGTGCATGCACAGCTAGTAAGTAGAGCAGTGCTACATTTCTGTTAGAGTTGATATGCATTACTGTTTAACTTCTGAATTATTTGGTTATTTCTGTTAACTGCTGAGTCATTTGATGGTGCTGAGTTGTAACTGATGTTCAGAACTCCTGTATGTGTTGAGAGCTAGCTATTGTATTAACTGACAAACTACTTGTATGTCTATCATATTTCATGATAGCAGAGCTTAATTATATATATGCCAAGCATCCTTTTAACTGCTTGCAAATCTTATTTGTGTTCTGGCTGCATCTGTAAGCATTCCTGTTGTATGCTACTGCTCTTAGAAGGCTCAGAGGCTGGACTTTTTAATTGCTTTTATAGAAGGTTAAGTGAGTGTAGTTCATGTTACTGTTCATATTGTATAACTTAGCTGTAAAATTATTGCCTTAGAACAGCCATACTTGCTTTGTGCAATATATCCTGTCTGTATTCACTGCTGGATTGTACAGCTGTTATCAGTCAGAGGCTGCATGTTAATGCTGATAATGTATGCAATTTAATCAATTTTACTTTTTATCTGTATACCTTGCATGCTTTGCACTTCACATTCTGTAACCTTTGCACTAATTCTGCCTTATTTAATTTTATTTTTCAGTTGCATTGGTTTCTATCATGCATGATCCCCACCCCCCACTTGGGATTAACTACAATACACATTTTCCACTTCATCCACTGAAGCTGACTATCGTAACTAAATAAAACTCCAGCATTTCTGTTGTAATAGGTGAATTGCAACTTAGTTTTTGTTAGGTTTTAAGGCTTAAAAGGTGTATGCACAACATCAGTGAAGGGTTCCAGCCAAGTGACACTAGATTGGGCCAATACCTTGAATCAGCCTTACACACACACAGTCCCAAGCCTTTACTGTTTACATTAGTAAATTTTGCTTTTACTTTCAGCATAGTCTCTAGACTAATCACAACTCTTCTCTCTAATTTACACTGCAGGCACATACACAGGGCTGTTTGGCAGTTTTAATGTATTCCAGAGCTACTTCAATTAAGCTTTTGTTAGATACTGACATTTTAAGCTCAGTACTCACCTTTAAACTGATAATTTTTTAGGTCTTCTCCCTGGCCCGTTCTGTTCGCTACGCTCACTCCTCTCCCCTCCCTGCCCCCATCTCCACCCTCCCCCATAACATCAACCTTATACCTAGCCTGACCCCTCCCATACTTCTCTTCCACCTATCCCATAACCCCCCTAATTATTCCCCTATCATACCTCCTCATTATTGTACTCTACCTCCCCACCCATTTCTAAATAAGCCCATATAGTACTCCATCCTCTAAACTACTTCTATCCTGCTCATATTCTTTATCACACTGCACTCAACCACCATCATGTCCATCACAACTGTTACTTTGATCTTGTTTCTCTCACTTACACTCTCCCTCCTAACAATAATCACAACTTTCCAGGCACCCAATATACCTCCTGCACATACCTGTGCAACCAGCACCCATAATCCGCAATTATCAAGTTACTCAGACATCCACCCTAGCTTATTCACAGCTAATACCTCTGTACTATGCAAAGTGAAAATACTACCTCTCCAAAGACACTCCCCTCATCATACCACCAGCAGCAACTACACCATTTTTAGGAAAAAACTGAGAAGTATAACCTACACAATTTGCCAAAGCACTATTTCCCAGTGTAGTGATGTACAACCCAACCCAGACCCAGCCCCCCTCAGCTCCAGCAAACCTAGCAAATCTTTTATGCTATCAACCATAAATCTCCAAAGCCTTAGGAACAATATACCTGAACTCCATGTCTGGATTTCTAAGTGCAACCCAGATATTATAGCAGCTACTGAAACCTGGTTGAAATCATATATAAAAGACACTGAATTTCTCCCCCCAAGCTACTCATGCCTGAGAGTCGATCGACCCAACAAGAGAGGAGGAGGAGTAGCAATACTTTTCCCTAGCAATTACACATTAATCCCCTATGCAAAACCAACACCCAACTTCTCCCCAACCGAAGTACTAATCACTATATTAAAACTCAACAACCATAAAAACATTTGCATAATTGCTCTTTATATTCCCCCAGGAAACAACATACCAATATTCGAAAACATACTTGCCTGGACTTCCCAAAATATAGATAATGAAACCATCATTCTAGGTGATGTAAATATTGATTGGCTAGATATAGGCCACAACAACCCCTCAAAAAAACATAAATCTTTACAACTTCTCCCAACTAATTGAAGACATCACTAGACCTCACAAAAATTACAACTGGGCTCCACAATAGACTGGATATTAGTGTCCCACCCTTTCAATGTCATCAGTGCAGGCATACTACCTAATACCATTAGTGACCACCACCCAGCATATATCATACGCAAAACTACTCCAACCACAGGCCAACACCAATACAAATCTACCAGAAATTTTATTAAGTTCCAATCATCCATATTTAATGAAACCTTAGCTAAAGTAAACTGGAAACCCCTCAAATCCTTACCACTTAATGATGCTGTTGAATTCTTTAACTCAACATTTCTAGACATCCTAAATAGGCAAGCACCCACCCGCCAAAAAACGAATAAAACATAATCATGCATGCTGGCTCTCAAAATCCACCAAAGAAGTAATGTCCACAAGGGATAAAATCTGGAAATCATGGCAGAAAAACAAAGACCCCTCAATTCTACTACATTACAAGCAACTCCGTAACCAGGCAAAACGTCTAATAACCACTGATAAAAAAGACCACTACTTCCACCTACAAAGCCAACATAAAAATAATCCCCAAAAATTCTGGTCTTCCATCAGCCAACTATTACACCCAGGCTCTCGAAGCAATTTATCCCCTGACCCACAAAAAACTCCCACTGAACTTGCTACCCTCTTCAATTCCTACTTCACTGACACCATAGCTAACCTAACCACCACCTTTCCTACAGTTAACAGCACCACGACCAAGACAGCTGATGACCAAATCATCCCAGAAAGCAAGTCTACCCTTAACCCTAACCTAAAATTCTCCCTCATACCCACCAGCACAATAAAAAAACTTTTACTTAAGCTAAAACCCTGTACTCTGGCCCCTGACAATCTACCCCCCACACTTCCTGCAGCTAGCAGCAAACTCTATAGCTTATCCCATCAGCATACTCATTAACAGATCAATTAAAGAATCCCTTGTCCCAGACATCTGGAAAAAAGCATTCATTCTTCCCTTACACAAAGGTGGCACCAACACAGACACCACAAACTTTCGTCTCATAGCAATTCTCTCACCCCTCTTTAAAATACAGGAAAAATGCATCCATGCCCAAGTCCTCAACCACCTGAAAGAAAATCAAATTTTATCACCCACTCAGCATGGTTTCAGACAAGGACACAGCACCACTACTGCCCTCCTATCCTTCATTGATACAGTTAACCAGGCACGGGATTCTGGTAAAATAATTGCTTCACTTACCCTTGACCTCTCCAAAGCTTTTGATACTATTTCCCACACTATCCTACTCTCTAAACTATCCACCATCCACATTTCTCCCCTACTCTACAATGGTACAACAGCTATCTCTCCAATAGGCAGCAATCCACCAAATGGCAACAGTCTTACTCTCCCTTCCTCAATACTTCCACAGGGGTACCCCAAGGCTCCATACTTGGTCCTCTCTTATTTAGCATCTTTATTAACAACTTTCACACCACTCTCCCACAGTGTTCAGTAATCCAGTATGCTGATGACTCTACAATAATATGCACTGCAAATTCCAGCTCTGAACTCCAGCAAATTACCTAGAATGCCCTCACATCTACTGAATCCTGGATGCTTAACAATCATCTTGCCCTAAATCCAAAAAATAACTAAACTAGTAATTTTTACTCCTAGCAAAACCACTCCATTTGATAAAAAAAACTCTTCACTATACAAGTCCAAGACAATACCACTATAGATGTTGTCCCACACACTAAATTACTAGGCATTATTATAGATGAAAACGTTAACTTTGACCTACACATAAACAATAACATCAAAAAAACACACCAAAAGCTTGGTGTGCTCTACAGGCATCAACACTTTCTTAGCCTCTCTACTAGACAAACCCTTGCAACTACCTTTTTATTACCCTCTCTCCTTTATGGTGCCCCTCTCCTCACTAATATCCAAAATTCTACAAAATCCAAACTTGCTATGTGTTACAACAGAATAGCAAAATTTGCCAACAAGGCCACATTCTCATCCCACCACTGTAAGTCATTGAAACAATTAGGGTGACTGGAACTCCCCCACCATCGATCATTCACCCAACTAACTACTGTGCACAAAATAATCTACAGACCCACAGACTGTCCTGCTCTCTCAACTCTACTTGCCAAATACCATTCCAGGAGGCATCTAAGATCTGAAAATCATCTACTTCTAAAAGTAGATAAGCCCACCTTATCTGCTGGTCAACTCCTCTATGCCTTCACCTTCGCCAAACTATGGAGCTCACTTCCGCCTTCTATAAGAAACACAGGCAGCACCACCACCTTCAAACAAATGCTGAAAAATCATCTCAACTCTTCCTGGCTATGTTCCTGCTCTGTAACCTAACCTCTTCACTCTCCTTATATGATTACTAAACTCCTATGTCTTTTGCTACTAGTGACTGATGATATTTTCTCCATATTTATTTTTATCTTCACTTGTTGATGCTGGTACAATAATACTGATCTCTGTTTATACCACTCTGATTGAATTCATTGAATTCTGCTTTAATGTATATTTTCTGTATGTATTACTGTAATCAAACAAACTAGATTCCTGCTTTTATGTATATATTCTGTATATGTTACTATATTTACTGCCTGTAACACTGTTTCTGCTTCTGTACTAATTAATGTTTATATTTTTTCTGTATCTCGTTGGAGCTTTTCTTCCCGGGCCTCCACTGAAAATGGGCTCTTTTAGGCCCTGTGGACCTATCCCGGTAAACAAATGCAATAAATAAATAAAATAAAATAATGTGTTATTATGTGAGCTGCATGCTGTTTTGTACACAATAGCTGCACATAGTGGAGCTGTTAATGAGTCTGGTTCTGTATGTCAATTCACAATTAAGAGATCATAATATTTTTAGGCAGCATTAACAGCATACTCAGGTATAAAATGTATGTAAGACTGAGACACTAGCATCAAAGATTTAAATGCAGCACGACACTGGATTTAACCACGCCCCTTTGGCTCTTTCAAACTACAGAGCCCAAACCATGGCATATTACATCTGATAAATAATTTCCTTGAGAAGTATGTACTTTTTTCATCTGATATAATGACAACATTCTGGAATATTGCCACAATATGCATCCTAACTAGAAATCATATACACCCACAATGGAAATTAAGTAAAATGCACCTTGCTAGACAGTGACTATAAAATGACTGGTATGCCTAAGTGAAGGAATAATATTTCAAATATCTGTAAAATTCTTAATAAAAAAATCCTGGAATTATCCCTTGAAACTCATAAAAAGCCCTCAATATTGAAATTCTAACTTCAACTATTTTAAATGCAGATCAACACTAACTTTGCCCCTGCATTTTGATTCTTTCAAATCATGGACTTTAAGCTATGACATGTTACATGAGGAAATATATATGCAAGTTTCACTTCTAATGAAACAGTAGCACAGTAAAGATATATTTTGGGCGAGGGCTGCATAAACCTTAAGCTGAAGTCATATTCCCTCAACTATATCATATCAGAGGCACATGGGATATATGCAAATGATCCTTATGAACATCAGGTGTTTCAGCTCATTGGCAATTCTGAATGCCCATGACTTGTTTTGTCATTTTATTGGACAATTTCAGGCCAATAAAGCCAAACCCCACTAGCTGTGGATATGCATATTTCGGCCTTGTTATGACCTCATCAGCACAGCACAAGCAGAGTGTTTGACTAAGCATTAGAAACACAGGGCTGTTATACTCAGCTGATGTCCATTATCATTAGGGTCACTGCAAAAATATCCCAAACAACAAACTAAAACAATGAGTGAGAAGGTCACTGAAAAAAACAATCAGTAAAAACAAAATGAAAACTCCAGCAAAGTTAAAACTTTCACTGAGTGACCTCCCAAACCTGTTGTATCAGAGGCACATGGAATATATGCAAATGATCCTTATGAACATCAGGTGTTTCAGCTAATTGGCGATTCTGAATGCCCATGACTTGTTTCGTCATTTTATTGGACAATTTCAGGCCAATAAAGCCAAACACCACTAGCTGTGGGTATGCATATTTCGGCCTTGTTATGACTTCATCAGCACAGCACAAGCAGAGTGTTTGACTAAGCATTAGAAACACAGGGCTGTTATACCTAGCTGATGTCCATTACCATTAGGGTCACTGAAAAAATATCCCAAACAACAAACTAAAACAATGAGTGAGAAGGTCACTGAAAAAACAATCAGTAAAAACAAAATGAAAACTACCTCCCAAACCTCTTGCATCAGAGGCACATGGGATATATGCAAATGATCCTTATTAACATCAGGTGTTTCAGCTCATTGGTGATTCTAAATGCCCATGACTTGTTTCATCACTTTATTGGACAATTTCAGGCAAATAAAGCCAAACCCCACTAGCTGTGGATATGCATATTTCGGCCTGGTTATGACCTTGTCACTTTGTTTGTCCAAGGCAAAAAACACAGTCTCTATGGGACCGGATGACATCCCAGGCTATCTTCTAAACAGGATTAAACATGAACTAGTATCACCATTAAGTACCCTTTTCAATCATAGACTAACCACAGGCTTTGTTCCTGCAGAATGGAGAACAGCACCAATTATACCCCCCACAAATATGGCCTAGCAACAGACCCAGGAAATTACAGACCCATAGCCTGACCAGCCTCATCTCTAAGGCCAGGGAATGTATCATTATGGACCTCATACATAAAAACATAGGTGACCTCCAAACATACCTCTCAGCCTCTTAAAGCAAGAAACATGGACAAGGCCCAAATAATACAGGAAAAAAAGGCCCAAAAATAGGAACATTTTTTAAATATTGCTCTTACAAGCTTAGAAAACTGATAGAATAACAGGTTTTGCATTAGCATGAATTTTCTGAAGGATATGAAGTCTGAAAATCAAATATCTGCCATTATTTTCTGATATCAGTCCTCAATGATTTACCAGTAGTTTGCCAGAAAACTACAATTTTATGAGAAACAGACCAAAAATATGAGTCAAAAATCTGGACATTTTGCGAAAATCTGGACAATTGAGAGCTATGCCTCCAAAACCTGGATCCTACCCAATTTGGTACATCTGTTAGATCTGGTGGACTTCTTTGAAAATGTGACCATGGCTGTTGATGAGGGCAAATCTGTGCACACAGTATACCTGGATTTGGCAAAGGCTTTTGACACAATCCCGCATTTAGGCATTACCAATAAACGTAGCAAACTGAATGTAAACCCCTTCATTGTAAGATGAGTTGCCAATTGGCTCACAAACCAGACACACACTATCAAAGTGGGTGACTCCACATCAATCAGTAGACCTGTTACCAGTAGGGTACCATAGGGGTCAGTGTTGGGTCCCCTACTGTTTGGTATATACTTCTCAGAAGTTCAGATCAAAACTAAGGGGTTGTGGCTGACCAGGTTTGCAGATGACTGCAAACTAGGTGCAATCATTGAATCCCCAAATTATGTCAGTATACTCCAGGAGGGTCTCACACAGACCAACAACTGGTGTATTAGTAATGGTCTCAAACTGAATGCAAAGAAATGTGTCATCATTCCCTTCAGCACAAACAATGTCCCTTCACACTATCAAATCAACAACAGTACCTTAAGTACCCACAAAGTGGTAAGGAATTTGGGATCACAAGTTGACTGCAACCTTAACTTCAACCACCATGTGCCTGCTGTAGTAAGAAAGACTTTTTATGTACCACACTTGATTAGTAAAGGTATCACCTTGAGAGTAAAAGAGGTTATAACTCCTCTATACTCAGAACTAATCTGGCCCATAATTGAGTATAATGCCCCATTTGTGATATACCATACAAAGCACCTGCAGCAACTGGAGAGACCTTAAAAGTTTCTAACAAAGAAGATCAAGGGCTCCAGCATGTGCCTTACACAGACCCTGTCACTATACTCCATGTTGTATAGACTTCTTAGGGGAGACTTATGCCTGGCCTACAAAGGAATCCAAGACCCAAACCTAATGAACTTGCTGCACATCATTAAATCAAATGGGACTAGGGCTACCCATTCCATGGACCTAAATATGGCCTGCAACTTAATTAGGACATGCTGGAGAGACAGATTTATTTCCCAGCAACTGCTGTGTCTCTGGAACAGGCCACCAATTCATGTGAAACAGAGCACCTCTATGACAATGTTCAAGAGGAACCTGGACGAGTGGATGAGGCACCATAAATTCTTACTGGGGATAGTGTCCACAACCCTCCTGGACATGGGCAGTCATCACTAAATGCATTCTTGGGTATTGACTAGCATTTTCATAGTATTACATTGGGATGAAATAGCTAGGCTTAAAATGACCTCGGGATTGCTAGCCTAATAATCTCCTATGAGCATATGATCACACATAACTATCATTCTTTTAATGCCAGTTTATATGCTATGTCTCCCTTAAGAAATTACAGTCTTCTTTATATTAAATAATTATATTAAATATCTCATACAAACAGTGCTTGCTGAATCATTAAATGTTATTTCTTTGAGTGCAATGACTTTTTAGTGGTTAGGATACTTTAAGATTTTTTTTTTTTTTGTGGTTAGGAGGGATTTGAGGGATTGGTGTGTGGTAAAGGTGGTTTGGATTCACTTGTGGGCATTTTGTGTGAATTGCAACTGATGGATTGGTCATTTTCAAGCCCTTATCATGAAAACCAGCTGGCGCAACTTTGAGTACTTTTGTGATGCTGCGAGAGTTCTAACATTCTAAGAACTGACTGTCCAGGTTACATCTTCCTGTCTAAACGTGAATATTCATAATGTTTGAATCATATGCTAAGATGTCAATGAATACAAGCTAGATAATAAGCAAAAGACAGAGACAATGATGTGCATTCTAGACCACTATTAGTTATTAAGTAGTTCTGAATGCTTGTAGTATACCAAAAGGATAGTTTTTATATTAGCCTATAGAATGACACTTCTAATATATTTTTTTTTGGATTGTGTTTCTCTGTTATTGTTTCTTTAATGATAATAATTTAAAGATAATAAGCAAAAGACAAAGACAATGAAGTGCATTCTAAACCAGTATTAGTTATTAAGTAGTTCTGAATGCTTGCAGTATACCAAAAGGATAGTTTTTATATTAGCCTATAGAATGACACTTCTGATATTTTTTTTGGATTGTGTTTCTCTGTTATTGTTTCTTTAATGATAACAAAACATAATATCTCAGAACAACTTGTGGCAAGTTTGAATCTTAAAAGGAAACATTTATCAGATGTTTATTCAGATACTGTTATACATAACAGTTAAGGAAAAAAAATATGACAGTTAGCCCGCTACTAATGTTTGAACTTATGATCCGATGTACAACTTTACACATAGTAAATAAAACATGAAAATATAAAATCATCTAACCTATAAATTAATAAATATGAAAATAACAACTGACTTTCTCCCTATAGTAGATCAGGGAGATAATGTGAAGTACAGTGACAGATGATGGAGAGATATTTCATTTGGTCAACTTATAATAATGATTCTGAATGCCTATTAAACTTTTCTTATTCATAATAACTCAATGACAGGCTTTTTTAAGATGATGCATACTAAAACATGAGACACATTAATATGAATCAGAAGCATAGCTAAGCTTTGTTAGTCTAATGGAGAGTTTGAGAGGTATGTTCATCTTTTTCAACAAACTAGGAATGCATTATTCCATAGTAGAATGTTTAGGGTTATATCATTAGGCAATTTTTTGTTTCAAAAGTTTTATCCATAGCTGAAGATTTCATATTGTTATATATAAAGCATATAATAAATTGTGTACATAAATGCAATTTCATCATGCCTGTGTTTTTCCTTAAATAAATGTAAATCTATTAACATTAATAAAATGAATAATCCAATAAAGAGTGGGAGGGGTCTGTTCAAATACTTGCAATTACATAAAGCTCAAAAAAGTATTTCTACAGGAAACATATTTACTTAATAAAGATGTAAATAAAACTTTCAGTAAATATTTTTTGATTTTGGCAAATTCTGACTTTTGAGTTAACAGAAGAGGCACCCTCATTTTATGGAACAACTTACCAGTAATGCTTAAAGTAAAGGATACCTATGTTGCTAGAAATGGTATGTTAATCACTGTTATAATTGAATGAAACAGAAAACTATATGCATTGGTGAACTCTTATTGGATTCCAGGGGCTGAAGCTAAAGATGCAAAAAATTATTTAGATACAATAGCATATTATATGAAAGCTGAAGTCATAATGGCTGGTGATTTTAATTGTATTTCATCAGACAAAGATTCCTCTACAGATTGAATGCTGAGAATAACATCTTCAGCCAAACACAATGACTTTTATAAATCTAATAAATGTAAAGGATATATATATATGGGCTAAGGAAAACAAACTCAATTCAATTTACTCATTATTCATATAGATATGTAACACAAACAAATATACAATTTTTGTCTCAGTCTATCACATATCAGAGAAGTCTCAATAGTTTCATGCCCATTATCAGACCATAATGCTATAATCTTTAATATTATTTTAAAAAGTGACAATCTAATAAATCACAGGAGATTACCAGTGTACATTATTAAAATAAAAGGATTCAAGGATTGGTACGCTAAGGAGATCAACAATTTCCTAGAAATAAAAATGAATGGTGAAGTAGCTGACATTGTCCTGTGGGATTCACTAAAGTCTTGCTTAAATAGAAGAGTTATAAGCTGGTATATTAGTAAAACAAGAGAATGGGAGAAAAAATTGAATACACTACAGGCCAAAATAGACATACTAATTTTAAATCTAAAACAAAATTACATTATCAGTCAGTCTCAACTTAAAAACTTAAATACAAAATATGTTCAAATTCTAAATCATAATGTTTCAATAAACTAACTTAAACTTCAAGCATATTCATTAAACCCTTTAACCTTGCATAAGCTTGTTCTTAGATCAAAGAACATGAATAAACTAAATCATACCAAAGAAATTATAACACATATAAATAATAAAAAAAGAATGTAGAACAGATATTAAAGGTATTCTTGAGGACTTTAAAATATTTTATGAAAATATAAATAATAATGCAAATAATCTATATAATGATGATATAGTTGAAGCTTTTCTAAGGGAAAATATAAATAATAAATTAACAAGTGAACAAATAAAAAATGGCAGACTATTCACTTTAACAGAAATAAAAGATCAAATAAAAAGTTAAAAATAATAAGGTGCCAAGCTAAGATGGTCTTATACCAGAGCTATATAAAATACTACCAGATGATACACTTAAAATATTAGATGTAGTCTCCAGAGAAATAAAAACAACTGCTGAAATCCCCCATAATGGAAATATTACCTTATATCACCCATTTTAAAGCAAGATAAAGATCCTACAAAGTATTCATCATACAGACCCATTTCACTTTTAAATGTACATTATAAGACGTTCATGTCAAGTTTAGCTAGCATAATTAATCTACTTATACTTAAACCAATTAACAATGATAAGACTGGGTTTATTTTAAATAGACAAATACAGGATAATATAATAAGAATACATACATTACTAGACTATGCAAAAAAATAAAAATAAAAAAACTTTCTATCATTAGTCTTGAAATAGATATGGCTTTTTCAATTGGTCAAACCTATTTAAAACACTTAAAATGTATAATTTATCACATGAGCTAATTGGATTCATTTCTCTAAGTTATACAATAATTCTAGTGCTTATATTAAAATAGGTTCCTTTCTTTCTAATTCCTTTAAATTACAAAAAGGCACAAAATAAGGCTGTCTGTTATCACCTTTACTTTTGTATTAGCTATAGAACCCTTTGCTAATAGTATTAGATTCAATAAGAACATTAATGGTATCAAAATAAAATAAGATTTTGAACTAAAGGTTCAACTCTTCATTGATAATATGTTACAAACAAGAGGAAATATTAAAAAATTCATTACAACATATAATTGTTTCTATGAGTCAGTTTAAAGAAATCTCAGACTTTAAGATTAAATCATAATAAAACAATCACATTATTAATTAATAAAAAAATATAAAAAAACATACAAAAAATATTCTAAGTTCAACTGGAGTAGCAATCACATGAAATACTGTGGTATAACCATTATGTCTAATAGTAAACAAATGATACAACAAACTTTTAACAGGTTGTTGTTAATATTTTAAGTTTAGTCACAAACTGGAACAAATTCTTCTTTACCATGGAAGAATGATTAATGCTTATTAAGATGGTGATTCTTTCTTAAATATTGTTTGCCTTACAATCTTTAGTACTATCTCCACCAAAAAATGATGAAGAAGATAAATAATACTCTACTTAAATTTTTTGGCATCCTAATAAACCAAGAATTTTTTTTGAGTGTCACAGAAAAGGTTGGGATAATGTTGGAATAGCATTCCCTGATATTCAATTGTATGCTACTTCAAGAACTGTAAAAGTTAAAGCATTGTGGATAAATTTATCTTATGATTCCAAATAGAAACTAATACATCAAGAAATATTATTAGTACATAATAAATATCTCACAATCAGTCATAAAGAAATAATACCTAATAGTTTTATCTGGTTATTAAAAGGTTTTTGTGTAAATCGTATTACACCCTCTTCTCAAATTCCCTATTTAAATAAAATTGTTTACTCTTTCCAGAAGTTCACATATTCTAACCATTGTATTAAAGACTTAATGTTTTTTATGTTTCCAATTGCATATACAAATGTCTGCTTAAAAACTCATAACTTCAACAAAATGTTAGTATTTTATCAACAAAGTAATTTAATTTATTGGCATCAATTCTTAAATGGTACTGATATATATATATATATATATATATATATATATATATATATATATATATATATATATATATATACTGTTGAAAATTTAAGGCCCAAATACAATCAAAATTCTGAGAATTGGTTAATTTTACAAATATTTAGAGACTTTTTGAACACAGAGGTAAATAGGATATTTAAGCTACATAAGGCATCATTCCCTAAATTATTGGAATTCTTAATAAATATCAATAGCAATGCAATGAAAAATGTATCATATTTGTCCCAAATGTATGAAGGCTCAAAACCACAAGTAAATAAAATGTAACTGCTTTTGTTTACTAATGTACAGCAAACTTCTTCAGACCTGAAGAAGTTTGCTGTACATTAGTAAATGAAAGCACTTACATTTAATTTACTTGTGGTTTTGAGCCTTCATGTTTCAATACTGCTTGTGGAGTATTTTAGTTTTTGGATGTGCTTTTGTCCCAAATGAATATAATTCAGAAGTTAAATTTCACATATTTAGACAATTCCTATTGGAGCTACTCCTCAGAAATTAATAAAGAAGACTTCTGAGAAGAATACAAGAAATTAGTAATAAAATCTATGGCTAAAACTATATATCTATCATATTAGAAAATTTTCACTTAGAAATTTTTACACAGAGCTTTTGTCACTCCTAACAAAATTACAATTATGTATAACTCAAATAGAATTAAACACAGGAGATGTGATTATGAAATAACAGCTGATTGGACGCATATGGTATATGAATGCGAAGGCATCTCCCCTTTTGGAAAGAAATTAATAACTTTATTCAAACTCTAAGCTCAGATATATGTAATATTTCTAAATCCTTCCTGAAATAATTCCAAAAACCAAGTATATCTTCTTTGGACTATACCTGCTATAGCCAGAAAGGTAATTACTAAAAACTGGAAAAGTAAAGTTGCCCCCTTTAGTGTTAGATTTAATACTATGGCAAAAATTATTTGCAGTAGTGAGTTGCGTAGTATAAAGATGAGAACTTCTAATATTATACATTCATATAAATCTTGGCTTAAACTGACTTGCTTGAAAAATATTAATTGTTCTTGATGTATAACTTTGATGCATTGATAGCTGTGGACCTATATAAATAGTTATTTGTTCGTTTTATAATTGATTCTTTTATTTATTGTTTTAAAACCAAATACAAAATAAAAAAAAACATTTCTGTAGAACAATGCTACAATAAGATAAGATCAAAAGCAATTCAAGTATCGAAACTATAAATAAAAACTGAAATACTTGCAAAGCAGATTCTTGGCAGTCCTCACAGGGAAACATTCACATTTTCTTTAATTAAATAAAAAATGCCATTCTTCAACTTCTCCCATAATTTTTAAAAAGTGAACCCCTTTTGTTACACAGAAACAAATGCATGATTTTCTTTCTGTCCCTAACTTGTGTATGTGTGTGGGAAGGGATTAAGAAACACATAGCACATTGCACAATCACATTTCTATCAGGATTACTGAATCCATTATGAGGGAGTGATTGAAAAGCTGCTGTAGCACTATAGCAATATGAAGACTCTGACAAGAACACTACAGAGTTCTTGGTAGATAATGCACAAATACAGCAATATGATATTGTGGCTAATGTAAATTAGCCATGTTCTCTGCCCCAGAGTTAAACACTGACATCAAAACAGCTTGTTAGAAAGAATGAAAGGCAATATGTCCTACACTATTTGGAAGTTGAGCATTGATGAGTGAATGCAGTAATTTGACTGTGAAGAAACATTGTTGTCTTTAGCAACAGTAAGTTTGAACCTTATCAGCTGTTGACTCTCTTTTGAGCTAATAACAAGATGTGCCCACCTGTGATTTGCACATATCCATCAATATGCGTGTCCTTGCCTAACAACTATGATTCCTCAGTGCTCCTCTCCTCTTGGTGGTCACATACTTGTTGGCTGTCATGCTTTAATCATTCCCACTCTGACCAATGACAACAGCAGTAATGACATTGTTCTAACTGGCCACCTCATTACAGAATGTTGCTGATGTTCAGTAGTACTATGCACATCTTGTACCCCTCCCTTCCCTCTATGGACATAGCCATATACTGAACTACAGTAAGAATCTATTGTTTCCCTGTAGCATGTCTTGCAATCTATGCACATATGTCACACTGTGGTCTCCCACAATGGAATATATACCTGTCATGTCATTGAGCCCCCACTAACTGAACATTCACCTGTTATGCTCAATGAGCTATATTCCCTGTCACGGTGACCCACCTTCCAGCTGAACATTCACCCTTTCTTGTGGTAAGGTCCGAGCTGTGCAGTCACCTATTATATCTTCAAGCAATACTTTCTGAAATGATGAGACCCCCACCCCCAGCATGACACCCACCTGACATGACCTTGAGTCTCTCAGGTGAACATTCACCTGAAATGCTTTTGAGTTATGCTACCTCACCCCATAGACTTTTCCCTCTCTGACTGTTGCTGACATGCACAATGTTATGTGCAATACAAAGGTATATTACAAAATGTCTTTTATTTTTTCATTAGGCCGATATCACAGCTCAAAGTTTTTTCAACAGAGATTGTATTTCTAACATGATCATCTTAACAAGGTCATCCACAAAATGCAATTCCACTTTATCCTGAACTAAAATAGGCTTATGTTAATGAGGTAACTTAGCATGATTGCTTCTGAATCACTGCCATAATGCAATGCACTATCACCAAGGCAGTGCTAGTATGCTCATCCCTGCTCTTACCCCTTGGCTAATGGTATATATGCATGGTATACTCATGTAAGAAGCCTGAAAAACCCTTAGCTCCATGAGTCTATGCTAGTGATGCTTTTAATGTTGCAACATTTTTGTCCTAAAAGACCGACTAATATTTATCAATTTCAGAAGACTCATTTGTCTAAAGCACTCCATTTAAAACCAGCTGAATCTTTTGGTCATTGAAATGGCTCCTTGTTCTACCCAGCTAGCTCCTTCTGGGGACATCTCCTCGTAGATGTAGCCTTTTCCATTTTTTTTTTAATTACTGAGTTATCAAGATAGGAAAATTTTTTATCTTCTTCTAAGGAGGGGAAATCATTCATCCTGCTGGGTAATGAGTTGTGTTTCTACCAGGATTTTGTGCCAGCAAGGACAAAGTAATGGATGGCTTTCAAGCATATTCATAAAGCTTATTATAGGAACAATATTCCTATTTCTTTTAACTATCCAGTTGATTTAAATATCAAGTAGCAAGGTAAATAACATACATTTTCACAACCTGAAGGGACCATGTCTTTTGTGAGGGATAAACTGCATCTGATAGTTTATAAAATGAAACTGTCACTGCCATGAAAGCTTTTCTCACACTGGACCTCAGCTACTAGAAATTCATAGGCATAATGCGGGAACTGCAAAATACACTGCAGTTGTATTATTCCCATCAAAGAAGCCCCTTGATCCCATGTCAGCTGTGATTTTGGTCATAACCTCCCACATATACACATATACAGGAAGATCTGGCAAGGACAGTTGCCCCCAGAAGACAGCTATGTCCAGACATCCCTGTGGAGTATAGATATGAGTCATTCCAGGAGTTGATCGGGGATGTTGATGATGCATGGTTTGTAGAAAGGACATTAACAAGTCTAATGCCACACGTCATTGGTCCTGGAAATCTTCTACTTCCACTTGAAGTAATGCCAAAACAATTGATTGGTATCTTGAGGGTCAGAAAGGGGAAAAACAGGTATTTACAAGAAAACAAAACAAAAAAAAGACTCAAGACTGTTTATTAGGGGTAGGGGGTCTCGTCACATGTATTTATGGGATATGAGAAATAGAGTGTACTTATCAGACTCCTAGTATGTGATAGCTGGAGAGCTGCCACCATGCTCTCACTCTACTGCTTGGCTCATTGTGGTCATTGCTGCTCTAGCAGCCACGCATCAACTTTTGCCTAAATCATTATTGGCTTTGTTTTACAGGCTTCCCCCTAAGTGCAGAGTGTAGTTATTTTTGTTTGGGCTGAGGCAGGTATTAATAAGGCTGAAGATATTTTTGCAGTAATTTGATGATCAAGGGACCTCTACCTTATTTTAATATTTAAAAGGGAAATGGAACCAAACCTCTTAACTGTCCCGATTTTGAAGGAACATACTTATTTCAGACCTGATTGACCTCTGCATATGATGTACCTGTTTTTGAATGTATTTACCTGTTTTCAGGCTTGATTTACCACTTCATACAGTTTTCTGGATTTGTCCTCATTGCATGTGATTTTTGAAACTGTTTAGAGCAAGAAACCCATATTACATGACCAACATAATAGTGGCACCAGTAATTTAAAGAAAGACAACACACATCTTACATCTCCCCTTTTCAGAACCAAAAGCAAATGATCTTGGTGGTAAAATTTTGCAATACAGTTCATTAATGTCTAGTGATTTTACAGTCTCTTTGATAATGTCATTATATATATTTTTTTTTATCATTTTTGACATTCTGTTTTTTAAATGTGTTTCTGAGTAGAGTCCCACATTCTTACTGGAATTGGGAAGAGTTATGTGCCATTTGGCAATCAAATCATAGGCCAGTTAGTGGTCCAGACTTTTGGTTGGATGTATCTACTTTTCAAGAGCCTTTGTACCTATTTTCAATGAGTGGAACCTTCCCAAGACATCTATGTGGCAATATCTTGAGCTTAGATATGCCTGTATGCACTCCAGTTTAAACAACTTTCTTTTTTATGTAGTTTGTGGCCTCAAGCCACTGGCAATGGATGGAGAATCCATGATTAACACAATTATCAGTACAGCAATAGCTTTGAGAAAGACCTTTGCTACAGTTGTTGGTGAGATGGATAACCAAAATCTTTCTAGGTTATGCAAACTTTTGTTAAAATTAAAATCTAACCCATATCATTTCAAAAAACAGTGCTGTTTTGATGGATGGGTATTAGTCTCTGGTGCACACTGTGGCCAAAAGGGTAATATCTATTTTGCCTTTCGGGGAGTTAATGTGAGCATGACAAATACATTTTACACCTTCCTCAGGGTTCAAGATGTGTGGATGCATATTATTGCAGTAGCTAGAGGACATTTTGAGTGGGAATTGCTCTGCAATGCTGGGATTTTTTTTGTATGAAGTCTAGGGTTTCCCATCAGTTTAATCAACAACAGCAGGAGATGTAATATGTGCGGCCACTTTAAATTATTGGTACCACAAATGATAGTCACTAGATGATATGAATTCCTCTAATACTTGTGTATGGATAAAGAAACTTGCCAAAGTTTTGATTGAGGGTGGGACTGTTACTGACTGAACTTCATCAGCAGATACAGGAAAACTGATCCTCTATAGGAATCACTACTATTTATAAAATCTCAACTAGCTGCATTTAAAATGAGGTTTAGGAGCAAACTAATTTGTCCACAGACATCTTTGCGTAAGGGTCAGGTAGGAATAGTAATGGGAGTTAAAGGACAACAACGGGATATTAAACCAGATTGCTCAACCTGCTGTCTCTTTTAGTTCCTGTTCGTAGATACAGCCTCAAAAAATCACCCATGCAGCTTTAAAAACTAATCCACTCAGCTGTTTTCCCTGTTAGACTTCCTACCTTTCCATACTGTTTTACTTTCACTTTGCAAACCAACTTGACAAACCTCTAGCTGGCTCTGAAATGATGATGTCACATCTGCCAGAGCTCTTGCTCTAGCTACTGGAACGTTTCCTCCCCGAAAGTGATGTAATCCCCACCTGATTTGCATGCTGTATAGAAGAGCCAGTGGATCTCCCACAGTGTGATGTCAGAGCTGCCTTGCCCAGCTCACTCTTAACCTAGCAAAAATGTTAAACTATAATCTCACTTTTCTGAAGAGCCCTACCGATATGTGACAAAGTACAGGCAGAAGCACAGTAACAGCTGCAAAAACTAAGAGCATAAATTTGCAATGACCATGCTTAAACATTAATTGCATGTTTTTACATAAGAAGCAGATGTCTATCACAATTAATCGACAACACTACATCAGATTACATGAAGTATGCAATACCATAATTTTCTTAAATTACCACTTAAAAAAGCATGTGGGTGCTGTCATGCAAGTCTGTGAAATATTTTGTGTTTATAGTGCATCATTTGTTAGCTATTTAACCAAACTGGAAGGAAAAATAAGTGGGAGTTTGATGCTTTGCAAAACAGTGATTATTCCCAGTGCTATGGAGCTTGGTTCTAAATTTGACAGGAGGAGTGCAACAAAAAAGTCTCCCACTGTAAGGAAGGAAAGGCTGACAAGAAAACAGTACATTAGTCTGGTCACCTGCTGTGAGCTGGCAATCACATGCAGATAATGGGTCAAATTAACCTTAGCTCTTTGACAGCTAGGGAAGGTAGGTGTGAAGGGGAGGGGAGATACATTGAAGAACTAGATTTTAGCCTTCACAAAATAAATCAAGTTAGCATTTCTAAGAAGAAATAGCAATAAAATTTCAATTCTGTTCTGTGGCATTTGCACTGCTTGTGTTTGAAGTAGTCAGTGAAAAAGGATAACATTTTAACCAAAAGTAGGTGACTATAACACAGCAGTGGAATGCCTGTAAAATCAATGAACTGACAGGAGCTTTAGGGAAAATGTGGCAGATCTGATGCAATTATTTGGAGACAAACAATGCATTCTGGGATACTTAGAGGCAGACTAAGTCAGAATTATGTAAAGATGCCAGACCCCATGTGGTCAGAATAAGAAATTGCATATAAAAATATCTAAAAATCTCTAAATAGTCCCAGAGTGGTGTTAAAATGTAGGAAACACCAAACCATGATGAAATATATATGTTGTTTGAGTCTGTAGGTGCGGTTGTCCTTTAAGATGGTAGTGGAAAAGAGTTAGTGTGATGGGGATGGAGCAGTTAAATTGGTTAACTGGTTTTGTGTAAGTGTAACTGGGAAAGGGATCAGATTTTGGCATGAACTTGCTACTGCAAGTCTTACATCCATGATGACCAGTAGGTGCTATGGACCAGGTAGGCCTTGGATTTTGACACAAGGAGTAAAGTTGGTAAGTAGCCATGATCAGTTGTGAAATAGATGTGGCTGGTATGGTTGCTGGGTTATTATTTTATTAAAATTTTGGTCAAGGTACTTTTGATGTTTGCTAATTATATGGGGGTAGATTGTGCTGGTCGTGGTGTTCATTCTCAAGGCCAAGGGTTTAGGTAGTGTGAGCACTGGTGGTTGCAGCTTCATGGTGTGATTTAATGTTGTCGCTGGTGGTTGTGGGGTGTTGGATAACTGTTAGTATCACATGCTTGATGGATGCTCTATGAGTCTTAGTGAGGATGTTTGTAATAAGAAGCAGGAATGCATCAAGAGCAAGCTGCTGCCCTTCAGAAATTAGAAAACCTTCCATTGGTAACAAGTTTTAATACATAGGTGGAACTCAAGACATAAATATTAATTTAATAGTACACATATTAAAGCAGCTAAAAGAGGACAAACAATATTTTGTGACTGGGAAATGTTTGTAGTCTGGAGGTGAATTCTCTTTTTTAGAAGACTGACTAGCTGTCACGATTGTTTTACACAAAAAATACTGCATATTTGTTTTGAGTATGTTTTTTTTCTTTCCCCATTCTTTTGGATGAAGAATGAATCTGGGTGTGCAACAGACATTTGATGATATTGCGGTTATTTTTTCGAAACAAGAATGAATAACCTTAACTATTCATGAAAAAAAACTTTACTGGGAGGTGATGAAGGATAACTATGAAACAATGAGATTGCCCAGATTTTGCTCCATTCCACTTTGAATTTGTGGTCTTTCCCTTGACGAAGGTGGATTGAGCATAAAAAGCATGTTTGTTGTGTCTTTGATCTCTGTTGGAGTTGATGTTCTCATTGTGGTGGTTAATTGGAAATCATTTTGGTGGTGGCATGGTTATTCTTGGTGTGTCAGTTTAAGGGATTTTCATGGGCTGCAAGGCATCCACAAGTGACAGTTGCTTCTGCACCTGCACAATGTAGTGCTAGCCATTGGGGGGAGGGCGGGAAGGGCAAATTTTCACAGAAGGTCCAGGTTTTGCCTCACAATGTAATAGATACACATATGGCATAAACTGTGTGTGTGTTTGAAACTTTAACTGGCAAGCAGAAAGAAAGGGATGCTAACTTAATCTCCTCTGCCATTTGCTGGTGGTAGTATAAAATGGATGCTCGCATCCTTATAATACGTTGCATGGAGCATGAGGGCAGTATTCCCCAGTGCCTCATCTGTAAACTAATCTTTAATTTTATAGCAGGTCTTTATATATCCAGCAATATAAATTACTTAATTTTCATGACAGGATTTGTAACAGGGCAAATATAATGTAAACTCAAAGATCACAGCAGAGAGCTATCATACTCAGCACTATAATGAGCCCAAGGAGACCATGTAAGATCTCTTCTGTTATGCCATTCTGGTTTTCTATAAAAGGGAAATGTGTTACTTTTCACTGAGGCACTAGTACTTTTATTCATGCACTATGTCCTGTGCAGAACTGAAGCCATGTCAGACTGTTTTCAGAGTGAGACAGACTCAAAAATAATAGTGCAAAATATCTCTATACACATAAATCTGTTGGGTAAAAGATAATGCTTGATGTCACTAATTCTTCTAATCTGCAAATTGTAAAGGCTAATAGGTTTCTTCATTTGAGAAAGCTGATGCATAAAAAGAAGATATGTAATGAGTTGCCTGGGATGCATGCCTACGGATTCATATCACTTTACTGAAAGACCATTTCAATGATACCCATTTCACTGAGACCAAATCATCTAAACTTCAATTCACCTAAAACTCATTTCGCTGACAAGTAGAACTCTAAGGCAAGTCAAAGGAATATATCCTTTTCCCCACTGTAGCACAATCCTGGTTTTAGTATATATAGTTCAGGGGGGGGCCACAGCCCCCCACCTAGTTTGGTTTTACCAAATAATGTAAAACAAAACCAGACAACAGAAAACCAAATTAAGTCGGGGGGAGGCTACATCCCCACACCCCGCAATGTGGGGGGCTGTGTCCCGCACACATCCCTAACTATATATACTAACACCAGTATCGCACTACAGTGGGGAAAAAGACATATACCTTTGACTTGCCTTAGAGTAGTACTTTCAGTGAAATGAACTTTAGGTGATTTGGTCTCATTGAAATGGTCTTTCAGTGAAGTGATTCGAATCCATGCCTACAGATACCGGAAGAGCATCTGCCATCTTGGCTGTCACTAACATATTGTAAAGGCAATAAAAAGAAAGTCTAACCCCGGGATTAAAGAAGCTCGACGCAAGGACGGTTTTAGCCTTGCGCCGAGCGTCCTCATTACAGATGGTGCAGCAGCGCCATATGAATATGTATGAGGGTGCCCCGCTGCACCCTCGAAGTGCACAGGAAACGTGTGCAAGTGCAGGGGGTGTGTACAAGTGCTCTATGAAGGCATAAACATGCCCCGATACTTGAAAAACCTACTATGCCTACTAGTAGAGCCCGCCCTAATAGTAAGTCAGTAAGTCAGTGTCCGTGGATACCGAAATGTATGCTAAGCATACAAGAGTGTCCACAAACAGTGAAATAAAATCGAAGTAGTAAACACACAAGCACATAGTGGAATGTAGAACCCTGTCCCTAGAACTGTCACAATTAGATTCACTGTCCCCGTGTCCATATTATATATTCAAATTGCAGCAATAGTGAAGGTGTAAGCAAAGTGCAGCATATCTGCACATCACTTAACTCCACCGAGCATAGCTTACACATCATATTCAATCAAACAGAGAAAAACAAGTGGAATCAACGTGTCAATAGTGTAGTGTTTAGAGCATCCACCTATCAAGCAGGCAGTCACGGTTCGAGCCCAACAATAGCACATATCATTTTCCATGTGGAATGAATGTCATTTTGCCGTAAAACCGACATGAGTATCGCATGAGATATTTAACTTAAATATAATTCAAGCAAAGTGGCACTGTCATAATGAATAAGGTACTAGTAAGCAGGTGTAAGCGCAAATAAGCAGCAGTAAACACATATAAGTACCAGTAAGCAAGTCTGAGTGCACTTGCGCAGGTCTAAGCAGTGCCCAGCATAGGAAATGTATATAAGTATATACAGATATATAATATATATAATATATATATATATATATATATATATATATATATATATATATATAATCTACGAAGAAAGAACAACTTAAGGAATGAGAAGGGAATCAACAGCAACCCCAGTATTATATAGCGCTGTCAGCGTATGTCATATCCAGCTGGGCAGGAATGAGCAAAGCACTGCTACTCACACCACAGTCAGGATATTACCAGTGGGAGTAACATTGTTGATCTGCTAAGTCTACTTTACAAACAGAGGGTAGTCCCTGGTGGGGGAAAAAATAGACAGACCATTTGGCCTTCTGACCATTACACAAGCAAGGGCAGGTATGTTCAAGGACTAAATGGTGGGAGAGCCTGAGAATACATGGGGTGGGACAACATATGTGTAGGGCCCCTAATGCTCTGGAGAGGGCAATGTGTGGAGGTGTGTCACAGTTGCGATAACAAGTGGATAATGGAAGGTATGCATGTATTTTGAACATGGGTGGGGTGGAGGAACTATGGGTATGAAATTATGGAGCCAGCTGTGCCAGGGTTAGATGGGCTGGTTCTAATTGCACCGCCCCATGGAGGTCAGCGAGTTCATTATAGGTATATATGCATACACAAATGCAGACATCAATATGTAGAAGTACATTCTCTGTAACACATTCATTCCATTTGCAGACATAAATAACAAGAATGTGCCCTTACAAACCTCGACAGTAGATAGAATAATAAGCTGTGCAGAAGCCGGATGGGATGAAACTGCTAAAATGCAGATGTGTGTACAATATCTGAAGTCAGTGCTGTGCTGACAATAATCAAATGTAAGGACTTCCCCACACATGGAATCATTCCTGTGATCTGCCTGCTATGGCAAAGCCAATTACTAAACTGGTCAATTTGTAAAAGAAATATGCTGAACACATACATAATTAGACTCTCATGTGTAACGTGTGTGTTACCACATAGTCATACATATTAATTAATTGTAGTGTCATGTTAATGGGAGTAAGGTTGTAATGAAGTATAGAGTCTAATCTTGACATAAACACTTGTGTCCCATGTGGGACAACCCAAAAATTGTGAATAGTATTCTTTTGGTTGCTCATGTCACCAATGTTTGTGGGCTAAATGTTTGGGAGTTCTGAGGATACATGGAGTGAGTCAACCAATGGGATGGGTCTATAGGAGTAGGGAGTGGCCAATGTGTAGTGGTGTGGATACACCACAAATCCGACTTGAGAATGGATGACAGCAGTGTTAGGGAGGCATTGGGGTGTGTGTTTGGGGAACCAGGAGCCATAGGTATATGGGTATATATGCAAATGAAGTAGCACAGCAATAGTGTATTTGTTAGAGCAACCCCCAATGAACAGACATTCCCGTACCGAATCCCACTGTATCACATACCATTTACCATCGGTAATCCATACATGAACATATTGCAACATCTGTCCACTGTATAACCTGCAAAATATCAATTAAAAGATAACTGGATTTAAGTGTCAGTGTCATAATGAATAAGGCACTAGTAAGCAGGTCAAGCATATATAAACACCAGTAAGCATGTGTAAGTGCTTATGGGGTATGTATTGCTTTACAGACACACACACACACACACACATATATATATATATATATATATATATATATATATATATATATATATATATATATATAAATATAGATACATATATGTATAAACATATATATATATATATATATATATATATATATATATATATATAGTTGCAGACATACACATATATGGGTGTGTGTGTGTGTGTGTGTGTGTGTGTGTGTGTGTGTGTGTGTGTGTGTGTGTGTGCGTAGATATACACAGATATACAGCTAATAGGAAACAGCACACACGAATAACATATGTTCACAGGATATGCCAATGGAAGTGAGGAGCCCAAGCAAGAAACATGAAACACGTAGCATGACCTTCCAACCTCCCTAGCTGGACACGGGAAACATACACACAAACAATGTAAAGAGTACACTGCTCCCCAGACCACAAGCAGGATACAACTGGGGGGGGGTACACAGTGCACCCGTGAATTCTAATCTTGGAACACAGACTGGAGAGTCCCTTGCGGGACACCCCAAAAATTGCCAAGACCAAAAGAAGATGATAGACCAGCCATTCTGGCTGTGGTGTATGCATACTCTGAATACAAGGGTGGGGAACCCTGATGACCCATGGGCCGAGACAGTTGTATGAAATGGGTCCCGTGAAGTGGAAAGTGGGCAGCGTGTAGTGTTGTGTCCAGAACAGACCAGGACCCAGAGTAAGGATGGGTGCTGTTGAGGAGGTGCAGGTGGGGAAACTATGGGTAGCTACTTATGGGTCTAGGTGTGCAGGTGTTGGCTGATGTGGGCCTATATGGACATCCCTAGGGATGTAAGCGAATGTGTTCATTTGGCAGAGGCGTTGCCCAACGAGCAGCCACACCCACTACGAGTCCCACTGCAGCAAAGTGTAATCTATATGGCAAGGAACGGATTAACCAGATGTAGACGTATATATGTAGAGGTATGTTTGTGTATATCTACCCATAGCGACATAGAGATAAGCCTCTCCCTCTTCGTAGTACAAATGTATACATACAGAGACAGAATACAGATACATACCCACATATAAATATATGCATATGCAGACGCCCATAGACCCATATGTTGTGAGATATGTATGTATATATATATATATATATATATATATATATATATATATATATATATATATATATATATATATATATATATAGACAGCAAAATATAAATATACATGTATGTATACATATACAGATATATCTGTATATAGCAAAGTAAATAGATATATATATGTGACTGTAAATATACACATGTATATAGCTAGGATAGGATACAGCAGTTACGAGTAACATATATTCACAAGCCGTGCATATGGGGTGAGGGGTCCAATAAACAAATGTGTAACATGTAGCATCAGCCCCCACACCCCCCAGCTAGGCTGATGAGACTTACAGATGCACAATAAAGGTAAACACACCACTGCTTCCCAGACCACTAGCAGGATACTACCAGTGGGAGAGACCTGCCAGGTCTAATCTTGAAACATAGACATCGATGTCCCTTGTGGGACACCAAATATTAATGATCAGAGGCAGTCCCAGTAATGACTTATCAAACCAGCCTATAGATGTCCATGGACCATTAGGTTGTGCAAGCCTGATAACCCATGGGTCGACACAACGTACAACATGTGTCCTGACACGGGGAAAGTGGGCAGTGTGTAGTGGTGTGTTTATACCCCACCTGCACCCACAGTAAGGATGAGTGCTGTAGAGGAGTGGCAGGTGGGGGAACTATGGGTATGCAATTATGGGCCTAGGCATGCAGGTGTTGGCTGGCAAAGTCGTATTAGGACCGCCCCGTGGATGTAAGTAATATTCCAAAATGGGCATAGCTGATGCCCATACCTCTCAACCCCTAAGAGCACATCCACTGGACAGGACATAAACCATTGGTGGAACAAATAGGAACCATACATCTGAACTGTCCCAGATTTACAGGGAAGTCCCAGATTTTGACTCAGTTTTTAACTCTGCCCCACTTAATCCCTCCTCAAACTAGTGACATTTGGAGGAAAGGTGATGAATTACACATAATGAATAATGACAACAATTAAGAGTTATAAACATCATTTACCTCTGAAAATGTGTATGAATTCATATGCTCTGAGTCTGTCAATGTGTCAGGTTAATAGCACCAATACTTTAAATGTGTCCCTAATGTTGTTATGCCATGTCCCTGATTCAGTTTGTATATTTCCCCAATCGTATGAGAGGTCTGATAGTGACAGAAAGCACATATTCCACTGACATCCTTAGAAAGATGATAGAATATAAGGTATCCAGTAGTATGACTCAGCTGAAGGATGTGGGTTCTAAAACCCAATTACTTGTTTGTATTGAAGAGTGTCAGTTCCCATGTATTAGCCAGATGAGTGCAGATTGTAAGAGGAACACACCAATAATTTGAATCAAACTCTGGACAGGCCACAGATTCTCTACAGTCAAACGGCATGCTGTCCCCTAATGGGCAGGCATTCCTGATACTGTAGGCATGTAATCCGATGTAATAGGCATCACAAGGTAATATCGTAGTCCTCACTCCCACGCAGGGGCGTTAGTGTCAGATGCAAACATCAAATGTAGTGCATTGGCAAGTGCGGGAGCAAGCGTGTGTAAGCCTGTTTGGCCACCAGTATGCGAGTATTACACTGGTAAAGCAATGTGGAGGCTAACTGAGTGTATGAAACTGTAACCAGAGGTTAGCATTGCTTAGCACCATGCAAACCCACGCATACCTGCTCACAACTGCTTTAATGTGCCTTAATCACACCGTATCCTTGGCCTTGTTCTGCCCAGCAACAAAATAAATGGCCTCTGCAAGTCTTGAAACCAGGATCCTGCACACACAGCTATTGTGACTTACCACTAAGCCATGGCAGATATACATATGTTTGACCTTATCACAAACATCATCCAGCGCAGTCATTCAACAGTATAGGAAATGTATTCCATCATGTAGATGTATGTGTGAGAGTTATGTCCAGCATATAGATATATACATATATATAGATATATCAGGAACATCCCATGTGACAACAAAGCATTACAAAGGAATAAAAAGGGAAACTGCAGCAAATCCTGTATTATGTAGTGGTGTCATCCTATCTAATATCAAGACTCCCTCAGACATGTGTGAGTCATACACGCAAACATTTGTACATTGGCCATATACATCACTCTGTGCATGTTATTTACATTAACACAACAGTTCCTGTCCAATCATTATGTGAGAACAGTACTCTTGCAAGGTGCTGTGTGCGACATCATCTTCTTGATAAAGGTACATGGGGTAACCATAAAGGGACTGGTAGTGTTGTGTGTACAATGGGGTCATCCGCATCACGTGTACCTGAAACATTTAGGAGTCATGTGCATACTAGGATCGTGCACCTGAGAGACAGGGGTGAGGACAACTGGAGTATGTTGTGAAGCATATTAAAAGGGTTACATGTGTCCAGTGGACACGTGTGTGAAAGGGACAGCTATGTATGGGGCAAATGTTGTTCTAGGAACCGATTGGCCTTTTGTTTCCATAGGATGAGATTGGGATGTGGGGGAAGGAGAGTTGGTAGGCTCGTGGAGGATAGGTAGGGTAGGATGACAGACAAGACAGCATACAGGGTCGGTATATGACACATGTGAGGGGATACGCCTTGGACGGGGAGGGGTGTTCAGCATTCACAAGCGCATAAGCCCCCAGATGGAAACAGTGGGATGGAGGTCCCAAGCTATGGGCAGCCATCACTGCACTAAAACAGCTGCAAAGATGGCAGTGCTGGGGGCTGTCTAGGAGGGGCAGCCTCACCCTGTAAATGTGACACTCTGCCCTTGAGCTGGTGTATCTGGCCTCAACACCCCTTACAGAGCCCCCTACGCACCACATCTGAGACTGTACGACAGCGGACATGTCCCTGTCTGGACCTGCTCCCAGGGGGGACAAGCCCCATCCTCAGTGGCAGTACCACCAGAAGGCATTACAGAGCCAACAGAGGTGGAGGACCAAGGCTGTGCCCCAGATGTGTTGGTGCCCGGTGCCATGGTCAGCTGAAGTGGGACAGGAGGTTCTGCTGGGACCTCCAACCCCATACAGCTTATGGTGTTGCAGTTTAAACACAGATATGGCTTAGTAATAGTCAACAGCATTTAGGATTACTTACAACATCATGCATAGATATGACCATCAACCCAAGACAACAGATGGTATACATCTGCAGAGAGAGCACAACACATGCATATATACTGCATGACATCTGTACAATGCGTAGAAGACTTGTGACTGCAGCTATGAACAGTGGCCCATTATTGGCATGTCACAGAGAACCCCAGACAGTGTCTGTCATACCACTGTTTCATGTGGCATATGTCCAGTCAGGGATGCAATGGCAGTAACTCATCACTATCACCATGTACTGGCTGCAATCCTCACACTATGCTCCTGCTGTTCACAGATGTGTGTTCAATGAGTAACACAGGAAACAAATGGTTCCACACACTGAAAAGTCCATGGATGGCCCTACAGATGGGGGTCCCTCACAAACAGAGCACTGTCTTGTCAGTTTTAAAACATGCAGAATAGCCATTACCACACACCTTGTTAAACAGGCAGTTGTCTCAATGAAACATAGCTACACTTACATGCTGTAGTCATGTCTGGCACATCACCCTCCTGTCTTTAGGCTATTTCCCACTGTGTATGTTGTTTGAGGAACATCCAGATATCATCTGTGATGCCATTTACCAAACACCAGATCCAGGTATCACTCACAGCAACTTTCATGGGCAAACACCAACATGATGTTCTTAGATATTGTACTGTGTTTTTCATGCGAATGGCTATGGGGACATCATCGCAGCTGGTCCACATGCAATCAGCTAAAGGAGGACTGCAATAGGTGCAGAGGCCATCACTCGAACATGACCATCACTTACAATACACAAGCTGCTGCTGAGCAGGTGTACACCTCCACATCCACCAGAGAGTGTGTGGGAGGGACAGACAGAGGCAAAGTACATCAGAGAAGGGCTTGGAGACTAAAACCTAAGCATTGTCTGTCACACACCTACCAGTACAGGGGTTCAAACCCCTGACTGACTAGTCATTACTATTACAAGTGCATGCAGTTACTCCATGTGCCACAAAGCTGACATGTTCGTGTGCTGTAAGAACATATATGTGTGTTGGTGTGCGACATCTGCAACAGAGATATAGTAGACAGATATTAGGTGTAGCACTCATGACTGTCCACATGAGCGGATGTCATTGTCAACACAACCACACTCTCTAATGGACTCACATTGACATTCTTTGCCAGGCCCACAAATACACTCCCAAACCACATAGTTTTCCACATTGCAGTAATGCACAGGTACTACATGCACCACATGGGATATCCGGAGGTTCTATGGGCTAGGGCATGTGAACGTGTTTGACATCTGTTGGTATGCCAATGGGAGTTATACTGGAAGTGACTGTGGTTGGGAGCATCATACCCCACACGCAGACACAAGGTGCCAGTACTGACATGCATGTGTGCATTGCTTCATGTGTGTGTAGTGGTTGGCTGTGCAAGATGGCTGTACAAGGCTGGGTGAGGGGTAATCCTTGGCATCACACCACCTGACAATGGTATGCAGTGTGCTACAGGGGTGTAGTGTCTGCAATGTCCCACACAGATGGGTATTGTATGAACTGTCCTGACATCCTGGTTACCATTGTTTATGGCCATAGCTTTGCAATGCATGCCATGTCTGTGTTTGGTAGTCCTTGACATGGGCATTGCCTGGGATGTGCATGTCCCACATTAATGTACAGTGACATGTACAGGTGTACCTGGTTTGGCTGGCACATGTTGTGTACACAGATCATTATCCTCCGATATGCCAATACTGGCCTGGTGTGGCAGAACCTGCTTATAGTCAGCAGGTTGACCCTACACCTGCATTGATAGCATGATACAGGTATTCCCTGGTGTCAGTGGCATCGGTCCATACAGGGCACAGGTGTAAGGCATTGTATGGCCTCTGTAGATCACATTTGATGGCACCACATATGTTGCAGGCATCCAGTGGGGAACATAGTGAAGGCACATTGTCTGCAATTATGTGCCTGTTGTACTGCTGTACAGGGTGCCATGCCCTCTGCAGCCCACTGTAATCACACCATGCCTACTATCTGTCATCAATGTGCAAGGTTCTAGCAACATAGCGGGATATTCTAGGCAAGTGTGTTTGTGTATGACACATGGGTTCAGGACGTATTCCAGGTAATAGTAGGGTTGCATACTTTATTCACCTGGCCTTTTGCCAGATGTAGGGGTATGGCTTGCAAACACAGTCCCTTGGCTGACTGACATCTGTACTCCTCATGAGGTGGACATTGTGACATATAAGACAGACACCATATAGGAAAACTACAAAATCCGCTTCCCAACATGTCCAGTAGATAGACACTCACAGCCACCTCCACACAGGCTCTGACAGTCAAACACGTGCACACACACACACACACACACCTGCCATGTCCTGGAATAGAACCCCTACCTAACAAGTGCATCATACTACAGCATTACGCAGTTACAGCATGTGCTATGGAGATTATTGGGTTACAACAGTCCCAGAGGTGCATGTCTAGGTGGGTGACATCAGCAGGATTGCCAAAGGTGGTCATGTGAATTGTAAAGAGTGTGCATACTCTAAAAAGCATAGTTCCTGTCTCAGGCAGACAGAGGCACACACACTGACACATAGTTGGTCTCTTTTGGAATAGAACCTCTTCCTAACTAGTTTATCACACTACAGCAATATACAGTTACAACACGCTCTACGGAGAATACAGAGTTACAGCGGTCCTAGAGGTGTATTCCTAGGTGGGTGACATCAGCAGGATTGCCAAAGGTGGTCATGTGAATCGTAAAGAGTGTGCATACTCTAAAAAACATTGTTCCTATCTCAGACAGGCAAAGACACACACACAGTTTGTCTCTCTTGGAATAGAGCCCCTATCTAACTAGTTTATCACACTACACCAATACGCAGTCACAGCACATGCTACAGAGAATTCTGGGTTACAGCAGTCCCAGAGGTGTATACGTAGGTGGGTGACATCAACAGGATTGCCAAAGAAGGGCATTCCAAGTGTACCGTGGGTTGCACATGTCTGTTACCTGTGTGTACCCGCTGCTTACTGTCATGAAAACACAATTACACCTGCATAAAATTGTCTTATACTGTCCTAATTGACAGTATCAACAAGGCTTGCAGGTCTTGAACCCTGGAACATGCACACTGAGGTCACTGGACGTACCACTATGCCATCTGGGTTGTACACATGTTGCATGGAGTCTATAATGCACATCCTACTACGGGTATTCCACAGTACTGAAAACAAATGGGACTGTCCCTTTGTGTACATAAGTACAGTACCCTTGAATGTACTGTACTCTGTGAAACAACAAAGACAAGTCTACATCTGTACAACTGCTATACCTACATATATATATATATATATATATATATATATATATATATATATATATATATATATATATATATATATATATATATATATATATATATATATATATACACACACACACATCTATGGGATGTGTATACACACACACACACACACACACACATATATATATATATATATATATATATATATATATATATATATATATATATATGCATATACACAGACACAGTCATAGCCATATATATATATATATATATATATATATATATATATATATATATATACACACACACACACACACACACACACACACACACACACACACACACACACACACACACACACTTACACATGTCTGAACGCTCTTTGTGACACAGAAGGGCTCCAAAGGAACTGATGTGTACACAAAACAGAGAAAACAGAGCCATCTCTTGTGTTATAACATTTAAATCATAAGCAGTTCACCAGGGAAGGGATGGTTGTTGTGCATGTGGAGTTTGGGGTGGGGAATGATGGCTAATGTAATCTACCCTGGGGATTGTGGAGCTAGGGTGGGGGAATGATGGATATGGACCTACACCCCAGTGACCACTTCTATGTCACTGTTCGACAGTGGCTCAGGAAAATAACATACCCAACTGTAGTTGTGCTTGACTGTGTATTCTTTATCATTCCTAACTATGTAATACTTTTGTAGACACCGGTCACCACAGATGGCTACCATGGTGTGCTAAAAGACATTACACATGTGTATGCCTGGCTACAGGGTAGGCACACACACAACCACACACAACCACACACACACTTGCCAGTATTGTGTATATATGTCTTGCCTATGTAAAGGTAACTAGTACAGTGGTATGCAGTTGGGGTATGTGCCACAGAACACATACAATTACACTTACTGATTCCACATCTGAGCTTGCTGACATCACAGGACTGATTACTTACAGTTGGGAAGGGGGAAGAGAGAGGTATTGCAGTTGACAAGGATAAAGGCCAGTGCAAAAGAGGTATCTCTTTGGAATGTAGCAAAACCCACTGCCGTGACAGGATGCAGACACAGACATCACAGGACCGATTACTTACAGTTGGGAGGGGGGAAGAGAAAGGTATAGTGGTTGACAAGGATAAAGGCCAGTGCAAAAGGAGGCATCTCTTTGGAATGCAGCAAAACCCACTGCCATCACAGGATGCAGACACAAATACACTCACCCTATGCTGACACACACACTTAGGCATTTGCTGAGACACACACACACACACACACACACACACACACACACACACACACACACACACACACACACACACACACACACACACACTCAGCCATTTGCTGACACACATGCATACAGATACCAGTGGTGGGATCAGAACTCCTGCCTATCTAAGGATCACTATTACAGTACTACGCAGTTAGGAGTTGGGGCACAGAGATTACACATCTCAAAGCAGTCAGACTGCCCTTCTACAATAGAGGACAACAACAGGGAGACTGACAGTTATGAAGTACATAGCTGTGTGTTTAAAGTAGGTGTCCATTACAACCTGTATGCACAAACAAGACACACCATCCGCAGGTAGGCCTGAGAGGTATAGTTTTAGCACAACAGGAATCTGAACTGGAATATGGCCATCTCTGGAATGGACAACTACTATCACTATACAGGGTTATAGTGGGCATGCTCATACACTTAGTATCACAGGGCCATTTGGGATGCACTATGACTACAACTACACAAGGTTATACTGGACATACTCATACACTTAGTAACAAAGGGCTTGTTGGATGCACTGACTCACATTACACAAGGTGGCAGTGGGTACGCTCATACACTTAGTAGCACAGGGCTGTTTGGGATGCACTCCGATTCTAACCACTGAAGGCCACAGTGTGCATGGTCAAACACTTACATGTACAGAACACATTGTAATGGACTCCTATTGTAAACACACAGGTTTACAGTTAGGTACATCTTACCTGTCAGTATATATGCACATCATACTGGTTTACAACGTGATACCTGTATTTGGCCTGTAAATGATATATCTGTGTCTGTGCTGTGTGATACACATGCATACATGTACATGACATACTGACATATATATGTTACGCATACACATTCATGCATGTGTGGACGTGACAGACAATAGGTTTCCTGGGTTGCACAGGTGGATGCTACCTACAGCATGTGTCACACACCTTGCTGCCCTGAAAGGCATACATTGATAGCAGGTTGTGGACAGTGTCATTATACCTAGAACAGTGGCATGTGCAAGCATAATGTGTGTGCCAACTTGTGTAATGGTGCTAAGGTGCAGGTGACAAGATGACCTTTCCCGGCTGTGGTAGTAGTTATTATTAGCAGGACTGCTACCCTAAGTATATCTCACATTGGTCATATACACAAGTTCTGCTGCTGTCTTTCACCTTACCTGGGGCATTTGCTACCAAGCACATTAATGCCAAGTGTAGTGATGTCATGGTACGGGTGGCAACTGCTAGACCAAAATAATGAGCCAATGTTCTGCTGTTATTATGAGGTTGTCCAGTGTCTGTCATTCCAGGCTGTCATGACCGAACGACGAGCCTTCAACACAGAGCAAATGCATCCATGTTACACGTGTGTGTGAATAATACCTAGGTCGCATTTACCCATATAGCCACATTCCAAGGCAAATGTCCTACACACAGAAGTAACACCCTGACACCTACATGACAATTGCATTGGATGTTTATGCTAACCTGTGCTAGATGTGTGGCTTTAGTAATCCATTTACTCAATGTAGAACCTGCAATGGGGAATACAGACATGTGTGCAGTGAGGAACACCTGGCTGAAGGCTCTGTAGTGCACAATTGCACTACCACCATATAACTCAAATCCAGACATGTGGGCCATAATAGTGGTATGGACCATACCTGGTGGTGGTGTACACATATTCATAAAGGCTACTCACGTGTAAAGACCACTACTCTGATATAATGCATCACAGATGAGTCAGGTACAGGTGACAGTGGCAAATGCTGCATTCTAGGTTGTATCCTCATATACGTCCACCACCTTGTTCCCAGACTACCAACACACATCCATATGTGGTATGGCATAGTATGGTAGACCAGCAGATAACCCTCGATTGATGGACTGTACCTAAGCCTACATCAACTGTGCAATGTTCCCATGTACAGACACAGCTGCATGTGTTATGCAATGCAATACCAGTTTGTAACCTGCTCAGTTGTACACATACCAGAGTCCCTTGGATGTTGTCAGCATTAACACGGTCAACTGTTGCTGTACACCAGTAAACAACACCCTCATGGTTGGATATGACCTAATCATACCTGCCCTGGATATGTACATCCCACACTCATACAACATATATTACATTACCATAGCTTTCATTTACCTTTCTACATACAGGAGGCTACAGTCATTACACACATGCACATGGCAGATAGCATGCTAACAGTACATAAGGTTCAATATCTATGTTGACAGAGGTAATATCCCCTCTCAACTGGTCACCCATGATACCTATCATATCATACAACACCCCATGTGGCATGTATGTCTTTAGACATGTCCACCTAATGCAATGCCTACAAACATACCCAAATAACCGGACCATAGGACCTACACAGGGAAATCCAGCTCTGCACTGTATGTTGTTGAGTAGTCACAGGTGATATGTTCATGACATGTACGGCCATGTGTGGCCACAGCTCCTACATATACCCCATGTCAACAATTGCAAGCCATGCATGCTGTGTGCTGTCTGGACATTAGCCTTAGTAGCACAATAGCCAGTACATGCTGGGGTGAGATGTTTGCAAGCCACAGATCTCGCACATGCTTGAAAGAGTGTACTGCCTAACTCTAACAGAGCACATTGCTGGCACTTTTCCATTACAAATGAGGTGTGTGTGTGGCAAATATGATGTGCTCACTGTTGACCATTACAGTGCCCTGGCTTCACCATGGTACTGTCAAGTAACAGTTTGTAGGAGCATGACATGGAATAATGCTGTGTTTGTCACGCTGATGTGTGCTTTTGTAATATATGTACACTTTGGCTACTCAGTGAAAGTGGTGGTGTCCTACCAGTACATGAATACAACATCCATTATGGTGTAATACTCAGCTATGTTTCACACATGGCATGGGGAAGGTGTGGAATGTATCCTCTTGACCTGCTAGTGCACGTACTGATTTAGACTGCATATGTGTACATGTATTGCTATTTGTGTAGATTCCAGATGTGTGTAGTGTCTGATGTCTGAAGGTGACTGTTGTCTTAGTACATCATGCTGTTGCAATACAGCATCAACATTGCCAACTGTATATGGTGATATGCTCTAAGTACAGTAAGCCATACATGAGGTATGGACAGATGTGTGGACATGACTACTAAGTGGTGGAGCTTCTTTGCAGATGAATGTTTACCGAGGACAGCTCACTGGTGTGTTACAACCAGTCCTATAATAAACTGTGTACCTTCTAAGGTCAAGTTTTGTTGATTGAAGTGGAAGACAGACAATGTAGAATGCTGTAAGGGTGACAACGAAGGCAAACCCCATGACACCTGTAATAGTAATACCTCTCCTGTGCATATATTGTGCATATATCAGCACAGTTGTCAAAGGAAAGAGTCAGTAAGCATTGTACCAGATGTGATAGTGCTGTACTGCTGTAGTACCTATCATGAGATAGGCAGGTGTTTGATTCTCAGCATTGGAATGTGTGGGTGTGTGTCCATATATGTCACTTATGGTTGGGAATACATCCCACATGTTATCACTCTCCTGAACACTGTTGTTGTTGACACTAGTACAAAGTGAAATGTAGAGAGAAAGGCATAGGCAGGTGGTTAAACTGCATACATGTAAAGTGTCTGTATATGTGTGACATAGGTGTGTGTGTGTGTGTGTGTGTGTGTGTGTGTGTGTGTGTGTGTGTGTGTGTGTGTGTGTGTGTGTGTGTGTGTGTGTGTGTGTGTGTGTGTGTGTGTGTATGTGTGTGTGTGTGTGGCTGTCCGGTTCCTGGAGTGAGGCTGTATTTTACCATAGTGAAATGTTAATGCCCTTTCCCCCATCCACTCAATGCAGTCTAGCATCCCTGTTGATATCATCAATCATAGACGGGCATACTAACCGCCTGTTAACATGTACGGCTTGGGGTGTGACCTGTTGTTACATAGCCTACTGATGAACCCCCCTGCCTACATACACTCACTGCACTGTAGTATCCCTGTTGATGTCCTTGATCTTAAGCCATTCCAACTACCTGTACATGTGTAATCTCTGTGGTGCATCTTGTAATTGCGTAGTACTATAATGATGATATGCACATAGGCAGGGGTTTTCATCTGAACACTGGCAACTGTGTGTGTGTGTGTGTGTGTGTGTGTGTGTGTGTGTGTGTGTGTGTGTGTGTGTGTGTGTGTGTGTGTGTGTGTGTCTGTGTGTGCGTGTGTGTGTTACTGTGTCTGGAATCCCTGAGTGTGTGGGTGTGTCTGTGTTTGCATCCTGTCACGCCAGTGGGTATTACTACTTCCCAATGAGAAGCCACTATTTCCACTGGCCTTTACCCTTGTCATCCAGCATACCACTCTTTTACCCACTCCACATTTCAGGTAACTATACCTGTGATGTCACCCACTATGGATGTGATGGTTCTGAACACAATAGCTTACTACACAGCTATCATGCTCTTGGATCATTAGAACAGTCAACATAATTGAAACATGGAAGAATATAACTGTGATGTGGAAGCTGCAAAGTGCATGCAGGTATTGTCATACTGACCTGTGGGTAGTCAACATGTACATATGGGACTCCTGCAAACACCAACATCCCCCAGCACATGCAACTACACCTGAAAGATGAAGGCAGAACGTCAAGATCAGCATGCTGTTAATGTTGTTACACATGATACATGCTGTCAAACGTACAAAATGCATTCTAAAACAACAATACATGGTATGTCTGCTGCCTGTCAACACTACTCAACAATATTAATCTAGAATTGTCTACCTAGTATGTTCACCCTGTGCATCAGACCATATGAACATGTCCCTGCACCGATGGTGTGGATGACAGGGATACGACACAGGCATCATTACATGCACAGGGTGATAATATTTGCCTGTGGCCTAGGCTGTGCCATTGAATAGCATCATGCATGTGTGTTAGGGCCTGTGATATCATTGGACATGTGTGGATGTTATGCATGTGTGTGTTGAGGTACCCTACATTTGTTTCCAGTGTGTGTGTATGCATGCACACAGGTCTGGCATGTGGCTGGCATACACAGGGGTAATACTGACAGCTGCAGACTGTACAAGGCAGGTGTCACAGTTCACGGTGTCCAGCCATGGCCACGTGACCTGCACCTGCAAGGGGTTGCACAAGCACTACCAGGCAAAGGTCCAGATTGGATACCGTCTGATGACACATGTCTACTGGAATCGTGTCCCTGTTGAGACTGTCCAGGCCCATGTGCACGTGGCCTGCTGTGTCCTGGTGTGGACTGCTGCTGCTACTGCCACTATGGGAGCAGGCGTGTGCAGTAGCATGTTCACGTAGACCTTCAACAGGTGATGTAGCTAGCCTACATCCACGTGCCCGACGCCTCACTCCTACCAGATGTTCCAGCACAGACATTCCATGCTTGAGGATTGACATGCCACAGTCAAGGACTCCCACCATGTCACCCAATCGTCTATCCAAAGCATCTGCAAGATAATGGTGAGCATTTGCAACTGCCTGGATGTTGTCAGTTAATGAACGGACAGCAGCGTCTGAAGCCTCAGACCATCTCTATTGTGCCATTCAGCACGTGCCTGTTCCTCCATTACAGCCTGAAACATGCATCTGGTGATTCCAGCTGATGTGCTTGGTCCCGCAGGGACATGTTGGCCTGTGGTCCTCCTACAAGCAGGGCTGGGCACATGCCTGTGTGAGACATCACCAGTCTGTTGACTGGGATCATGGTGTGCAGGCACACCTTCCATAGTCACCACACTTCCCTGTTCCATGCTACCATCCGCCAACTGTCCTTCCTCTATTGCCGGTGGTGATGGCGTATGTGCAGGCAAGGGAACTGTGTGTGAGGATGAGGGGGAGACAGGTGGAATGGCAACCAATGGCACAGATTCAGCCCCTGACAACCCTGCCTGTGCCTTAATCATACTATTATCATCACTGCTACAGTCTGTGGAAACACTAACATCAGGTGGACCGCAGGAGGGCAACACACCTACATTAACACCTGTGAGGGGAAGGCATGAACTGTACATTACAAGTTATACCAGACACACACAAACAGAGAGACACACACACACACACACACACACACACACACACACACACACAGACAGAGACGCACAGACACACAGACAGACACACACACAGACAGACACAAATACAGACAGACACACACACACAGACAGACACACACACACACAGGCAGACACACACAGACAGACAGACAGAGACACACAGGCAGACAGACAGAGACAGACAGACAGAGACACAGACACACACACTACTAGCAGGTGATATGGTAGATGGCATTCAGCTTAGACAATTATATTTTCAGCTTAGGCAATTATAGTGGTAGTTATCATACATCCCTGAGTTGCACACAACAGCATGCATGTGGTATAGCAGATGGTATACACCTTACATAATGGTTAGCATACATACCTGTATTGCACCATTTGTGTTAGTAGACTATGCCCCATACCTGCAACACAATGCATGCATTTTGCACCATTGCACTGCACTGCCATGGTGTGTGCAAAATACACCACATGTTAATAGACCATCGCTGAGCTTTGTACATCTGCCACTGATGCTTTGTGTTGGCCACCGCCCCTATGTGTGAGGACATGATCAGTAGTGTATGTTGACTGCTTACTATGTTTGCCTGTACCCTAGCTTGCATATCCCCCCCAAAGCAGTGCATGTCTGTTCAACATTATTCTGCCTACCCCTGAGCTGAGTGTAGACATTGTGCATGTGGCTGTACAAATATGTTTGACATGGCTGTCCATACTTTGCAATGGTGCCACATACCAGCACAGGTTTACAGTACACTGGCCTGCTGTGTGGCGTATGACCTAGTCAATCACATATAGTATGACATGTCTTCTGTTGATGTGTTGAATGATATGCATACATGTGTAACACAATGGTGTCCTTTCCAATCTACAGTATGGTAATGGTGTCCCAATGCAGGGACGTGTTATATTAACATGGGCCTTCAGCTGATGCAATGTTGTCTGTCCACCCTACAAATATGCAGGGACATACTGCACATTAAGCTGATGTGCATAGCCATTGCAGGGCATCATGTGGCTTCACAATTGCTATACAGTGTGAGCTACTGACAAAGTTCATAGCCATGACTATGTTCACATGCAATACATATCTAATGTGGAATGTGACCCACATCACCGAGGTGTATACACAATAAACCCTAATGTGGAATGTGTGACACAGGTCACAGAAGGGTATACGGATGACACCCCTGCACATCTGCAACCATATTACTGATACCTGGTAACTATGCCCCACACATGGCTAACTTACAAGTACTCTATGTCCCACATGCCATCTGTGTACCTCACACACATGAGGAGCAGGCATGACAGTGATGTCTGACACCAGCAAGGTGAATGTACTGTATCTGTGGCTTGATGTGGATGTATGTGTATGTTGTGCAACACATGTATGTATTTGGATACTGTATAGGTGAATGCTTCCATGTCATGACACACTCCAGATGTTCAAGACATGTTATGTGGTGGTTTCATGTTATGCCTACACAAGCTGTGCACATGCCTGTATGATGTTTAGTGTTTCACATCTGCAATATCACCATTACACAAAGGCCATCATTGTATTGTGTCGAACCAGTGTACAACAGGGTGTAAACACATATACATCACTTCTACTGTGTGTTTTGCTTCATGTCTCTGGCCATCCTCCATGGCCATGTGTACACATGTTCAGTCCAATGGTTGTGATGGCCATCTTATTTCACATGTCAGTGTTATCCCATATGACATACACCCATAGATGTCATATGCTCCACTGAGGACAGGGTTACGCAGACAAAGGGTGGTAGGTATGGGATGTGAGACATGTTTTGCAGGATAGTTGAGCAGTGTTGCAGTCAGCCCACTACATGTCATGGACATGTCTGATTGCACATGACATTGTGTGACATTCATAGCAAGGGTATACTCCACAAGGGTGTATCCTGTAGGGCGGGCATACTCCAGCTCCAACACATTTAGTGTGTGTGCACACATATGCTCTCTGTACAGTACTGTTCATATTCCCAACAGGTGTAATGCTGATATGTAGTACCTGTCCCTACAGTGGAACACACCTCCACTATTGTATTCACTGTTGTCCACACATCTGGCAATGACAGTTTGGAAGGTTTAGTGTAGGTGTTTCATATAGTCTTCAATTGTTTCACATAGGTAAACAATGTGATGCATTGCAGGTCTGACCAGTGTCCATTACCAGGACCACCATACATTATGTGTGCGTGTGTTATGGCAGATAGCATGCAATTAATATGTTCCCTGCATTATCAAGCATAGTAAATAATAACAATCTCACCTGACACAGGCTGCTGTCGCTGCAAAATGCCAGAGGTACCTAAACAGGAGTGTTACAGCAGTAAGATCATTATCCACACCTGTGTGGTAGCTACAGGGTGCAATGTCTATGTTAACATATAAGCCAGTACAATACACTATACTATGGAGTATGCACATATGTGCATACATAGAGTAGCAGACTATAGTATGTGGCATGTGTGCATACATGCCTTGCATATGATGTTACATTACATATTGTACAGTAACACATGTAACTATGTGATATATGGTTGTGTTTTATGTGCAGCAGTGACTTACCAGTCAACTCCAGGCTTGGTGGTTAAGAGGCACCCACCTCCACAATACCAGCTAAAGCTTGTGGATGGAGGTCTTCAGGTGTCCCCAAGTTGGCCAGTAGCTCCTCGGTACATGTGGGTGGGGGCTGGGTGAGTGGCCCCCCATATTTTCAACCTTGTTCCCTGGCGATTGCATTAGCACGCTGTTTTGCCTGTCTTATCAGGTCAGTGCAGTGTCGGCGCACCTGCTGATAGGTGCAATTGTGACTACCAACATCATTTACCCTCCTGCAGAGCTCCCACAGGGCATCTCACTGCTGTGCATCCTGCGGAACATATCTGAAGAGCGTCGTGTAGGTGTCGAGGAGGTATGGGATGAGGACCTCATCCTCCAAGTGGCTGTACGGTGGCAGTCTGCTATGTGGCATACCTGGAATACATAATGATGGAGATAGGTCACAGTAACTCACAGAGAAGTACAGCAGTACAGATGAACATACATGTGTATCACATTTATTAAGATTACAAATATGTCTTTGTAGATCTACATGACACTAACACAACTGACATGTATAAATCACACACATTTGACACCTACTGGTGATGTGATGTTACCGCCATATATGTGTGTGTCATGTGATGACATTGCTCATACACCATGTGGATGTTGTCTTGATGTAGGCATGTCTGTTTGCCTGTAGTGGTGTCTTTATCTATCAGCACATGCCTGGATGTGTTCACATTAATGCAATTGACCTTAATGCTGTGTATATGCCACATATATAGTCATACATTGCCATTAGGGACATGACCTGTGACCCTGCAGACTTGCAAGCATGTATGTGTTTTGCCATATACATCTACATGGCACTATACAGCTGTGTAGCATCCTGCCATGTATTGCCTGTGTTGCACATGTGTAACACATGGGACAATAGCTAGCCTGATGGTATTTGCAGGGTTGGATATCAACTATGGCATGTATGGTCATAGTGATCTAGTAGGCTATTTGCCCTGGGGCATTTATGAGCCTAGGCAGACAGGTTACCTAGCTCTGGGCAACAGACAGGTAAGTTTCAGTGGCCAGTTCAAGCAGTGCCACAGAACTGATCCACAGGGTTACTGATATATTTGGCATGCGGTCATCACACCATGTCACAGAGAGGGGTGATGTGCAGCTTCGCTGGACATGGATGCATAGTATGGCAAGAGTATGTTAAGTGTATGGGACAGGGATCTGTCAGGCATGTTATGATCCTTGTACTAGAAAGATGGATATCCATGACGTATGTGTTTATTTGGGATCAGGATGTATTGTGTAGCATGTCCAACACCTCTGGGTTGGACATGGCTTTATTCAGGGTAGGCTGCATGCTGCATAGTGCAGCTAGGGATTGTGAAGGGTAGTGTGGGCCATCTACACATGGGCAATAACCCTTGAAGGAAATATGTGATTTTATGGGTAACATGGGTGTTGAGTATGGCTGAGCAGTTATCTCTATATTCCTGGATGGCACCCTGTCATGATTAGTGGTGCCACATATGACTACCTGTCTTTTGTGGTGACATGACTATCAAAGGGAAGTACTGTCCAGCTGCATCCCATACACACAGTTGCCATTATGTTGACCGCTGCCTAGGTGGTTGTTAATGGGTACAGGGTTTATAACATAGGGGATGACAATGCAATACTTAGCTGTCAGACTGTGACCATACATCACACACCACACATCTGACACACTAAGGCCATTCTGTATGTTGAATGCAGCACACAGTGAGTCGACTATTGCTCCTAGTTCATAGTCATTTGCAGACATCAATAGGCTTATACCTTTTGTGTTAGTCTATGTGGTATAGATAACAAAAAGGGGGAGTACCAGGAATAACCCCTGTATTACTTTGGCTGGCACTCGTTTGATGTGCGTGTATTCGTCAGACACCTTCTGTAATGTGGGATCTGCCAGCAGTCCAGTTGCCAACCCCTCCTGTGACATAGAAATATATACCTAGTTTACTGAGTGTAGCTGGAATGCAGTATGGTTGATGGTGTCTTACGACCTGGCAAGGTCATGATATGTTGTGTGAATCAACCCTACTGTCATCTACATCTGTACCGAGTACATCAATTACATTGACCATGGTACATGGCCATACAGACCAGACTTAGATGGGTAGTTGTGCACTATGTCCCATTATCAATGGTGTCTCCCCCTTTGTGGGGTGTGATAACTGTTGCTGTGCACCATTCGGTGTGTACACAGCCTAACTTGGAGCTATGATTGAACATGATGTGTATGTGGATAGCTGAATGTTCTTACATTTGTGTAGGATACACCCTGGGATGTTGACAGGTCCCATGAAAGCTATATGTATGGCATTAGAGAGTACAGATTTACCTGCATAGTCGTTAGTACAGGGGCCCTGTAGTGTACATGGATATATTACTAAGTGTACCTGTTGTGGGTGGGAGGGTGGAAGTGGGTTTAGTTTCTCCGAGACTTTATCTGGATGAACGGGTGCTATTTCTGTAGGTGCAGTACTTCCCATGCCATAGTGCTGTGCAGCACAGCAGGTCTTGTCGTTACCATTATGATTAATGACACAGCTATAGAATGCTCTGTGCTTGGCCTCATAATATGTGGCTGATTGATTTCACAGTAGCTTTGCGTGGTTTTATATGGTGTATCTGCATCTTACTGAGGCTGACCAGGGATCACTTACACTCATGTGTGTTCACTCTTGCAGCAGTTACTACCTTCTCTGGTACAGTTTAAAGCAAGTTACCACCAGTTTGCCTACTTGCTTGTGTTGGGTTGACTCCTGGTTCTGTTTCAATCACACAATCACTGCACATATGTGACTGCTTAAGGTTCATTTGTGTAGGATTCAGCATTTGCACATGCATTGTCCATCTGCATGGGTGCCATGGCACTTACCACTCTGCTCTTAGGAAACATAACATTGGCATTGGAGACTAACTATGTGTAACATACTGTTAGCCCTGTTTGTGTGACTACTGTGATCCAGGTCAGTGGGGTTGATGGAATCCAACATGCATTGAGCCCAGTGTTGGTACATGAAGAGTCTTCCCAGTTCATAACGGAATAGTTGAGAGTAGCTCTGTCTCAGACCTAATCTTCCCCATTACAGCACATTATGACACTTGGGAAGTCCATGGCGTGGTGGGTGATCTGTCTCAAGGTGCATTTTGAATTCCACTGTGGCACAAAGGTAGTTGCTCAGCATAATGCATCTGATGTTATGCAAGTGCAATTAGCGTGGGGGTGTACATATCCTTCAGGAATATGGACACACCTGCGGCCCATGTGTTCCAATAAAGGATAATGGGCAAAAGGTGAGGTATGTGTTATAACATGGTCATGCAGATTTGCTCTCCAGAGCATTGAAACATGTCTCGGCCACTGCACAGATATGTTCTCCATGTTAGGGATTGACATATGTGTCCGTATAGTGTTTCTGACATGTATCATTGTGTAGTGAGACCCGCAGTTTATTGCTTGGCTGTCCCTGTAACAGCAGTGGACCCTCACCTGAACCGTGCATGATGAAGGCACTATAGGGGAAGCATGAGCCCTAGGCTGTATCCAGATTCCCAGGGGTGACAGGTGCAGGCCCTCTCTGGCAAAGCATCATGGTCTGTCAACCATGTTATCCCAGGATGACAGATACTGGATACTCTGCAACATGCACCACTACACTAGACAATTGTGGAATACAATCCTTTTGTCCCTGTACTGCAGTATCATTCTGGCCAATGGCAGAATGCTACACAGGCCTTGGGACATACCTGCATGGGCTACAAGACCTGACAGTTCCTACATGTGTTTCCATGCAGTCCAGGCTACTGCATCACAGGTCCTGCACAACAACATGGAATATGCCAGGGCCATGTGTATAGTTCAGAAGGTGGTCTGAGTGTATGAGTATGTGGCTAGTCATGGCAGACAGGCAGCTGACAGTATGCATGCCCCCGTATAGGTCAGTGTGTAACACAGTGCTAGAGTTTTCATTTACAAATGAGTACTGTTGGGCATGTTTCCAGTCATGTGCTCAGAGGTGTGGCACAATTATGCAAACTATGTCATACAGTTTGTGTATTTCGGTGTCTGTCTCTTTCTGCTTGGGGGGGTCACTTGTTTGGCCAGATACTTAGATGCTTCTGTGAATTTGTGTGATTTCCAGTAGTGTGTGTGGGTGCCCTTACTGTGTTCTGGTAAGGGTATATGTTGGTTGTGTTGATGAGCTGCATGTGATAACCTACACCTCATGACTGTCCAGTCCAGTCATGGCTGTAGACTGGGCTGCCTTCCAGCTTACCCCTGTAACTGCATCCCAGACAATGTGTGGGGCGTGGTGTTAGGTGGGTCTGGCAGTGTACATGGCATAGAGATTACATTCCCCCAGGATGGCCACATACACAAAGCTGACATTAGGAAACACCAGTAGGTGACTAGTGGACATGCCTGTATGAGCAGTCAGTACTACAAGTACTAAGTACTGTATTTAGTTTACGTATTGCCTATGAAGATATTTTAGACAGTGATGCTCACATGTAAATATGTGTGTTATGGACATGACAACACTGGCTATTATGGAAACATTGTAGCTACCTTTAGCAGCAATCCTCCTCTGAGGAGCACATCACACCCTGTTAGTTGATTACAGATGATGCAAGTGTCTACAGGTCTGTTTCCTTCTCTGGGTATATACTGATTTATCCACCAGGACCATGAGCTCTGTTGGGCACAGACACCCACTCCCCAAACAGAGTCATGTATCAATAGGCTCTGATGCCACTATCAACATGATCAGGATATAATCAGATAGTGTGAGCCATCACCTAAGATGCAGCTATTACACATGGGCAGCTGTCTCCTACATCTGACACTCCTACTGCAGATGTTACACTGGAGTTAAAGATGATATGCAACCTGTTTCACTACCAGTGCTGTGCACTACCTTACATACAGCATGTGCAGGTGGCTGTCAGGTTAGCAATGAGAGGTTGGGCTACACAAACCTGGTAGTTCAACTAGTGTGTCTACTCTCAATATCCAGTCTATGTAGGTGTGCACATAGCCATTTGGCCCAGCCCTGTAACAAGGATCACTACACATTTGCATAACATGTACACATGCACAACTGTTATTGCTTGCAAACAATAGCAGAGAGGTGGATATTACATGTGCTATGTGCATGGATAGTTACCTGGCTCTTCCAATTATCTTTGCTATCATGCTGCTAACCTGTCAGATGAATACTAATGCTATGTATCCTGTCATTGAGTATTGTAATTGCCAATAGATATAACTACTGTTTGCATAACATAACAGAACTGGTATGTAGAACAGAACACAGATCTGCCTAGAATACTGTACACTACACAGTTATTGGCACAATATCCCACAATGCACACCATATTTGCACGGTAAGCCCACCTTTAACATGTTCATCTTACTTATACACCCATACATATGTCGACTGTTACAATATATCGACATATACTATCCTCTGTTATAGCACATACTTGTTGGACCAGTCCTGACACTGACAGTGGCTGGGAGTGAATTGGTGGGTTCCAAGCCCATATCATCCCTTGTGGTGTATGTGGAGTGTGCCGTGTGACCTACAGCAGTACACACATAGAATACTACAAGCATTACTACTGCTCAACAATACATTGCTACAAGATAGCTATTTCCACTATATGCATTGATTACACTGTAATTCTTACAGTACAGATACTACATACACAGACATACTACATGTTATACATACCGTCTTAGTAATTGGAGGTGTTATTAACTAGTGTAGATACAGATGGTTTGAATGTGTGACAAGGCAACCTATTATAGTTACAGATCAGTAACATGTGCTATCCTGATTGCCAATTGGTGTTCCTAAGTACCTAATTACATGCACATCAGCTGCGCTGCTACTGCCTTAGCCAATACCGTGGCTACAGTGGAGTATAACTGAGTACTCCACTTGGGCATTGTCCCTTTGCCTTACTTGTAAGGAAGATAGCGTGGAAGTTTTGTTTGGAATCTATTGCAACAGCTGTATGGAGACGAACAGTAATATATTGTGTATAATGCCTAGAGGAGTTGGTCTAAATGTGAGTACTGCTGTTATATTTCTGAACATTGTTACTTGTGCAGGGTTTGTCTATACCTAATACTTCTGCATATGTGTCAGTCTGGCCAGGTTGTTTGACCAGCTCAAGGCTGCATAACTATGCATATAATGTTAGGGGGTTTACATTGTGCTTACCAGACATATTTAGTTTGGTGTTACTGTGTATCATACTGTGCTAATAATCAGTACTCTGTAAAACTTCCTGGTGTACAAATCTTTCAACCGTCTGAAACGGGATTAGTTCATACAAACCCTGTTACATCAGCAGCTGTTCAATTGTATAATGGCAACTATTTCACATAGGGCCATGTTAGTGTGTCTGTGTCCAGATATGTTAATGTTTCAGCAGATGTTGTACAGTAGTTCCATAATTGGTTATGGTATGACAGTATGTATTGATGTAATTATTTTGGTTGTGGGGTAGATGTTGGTGGGTGTACATAGCACATGAAGGTGTGTAGGAGCCCCTTTTATACAACATCTATATGTGTGTGGGCGTTCTTTCCCTATGTGAACACCTATCCCTTAGTAGACTAATACTATGGTAACTGCAGGCTGATTTATTAAGGTACTATTAAATGCTTCCTGTATAGCATGCAGGTACTGTTAGTCCTTGAATTATTTTGGCAATACATCGGAATGTAATAAAGATTTGCAAAATGAAAGCTGTCTGTGTAATTCTGTCATGGATATTTGCAGTCAATGCAGATGTGTTGGTGACTGTGTCCATAGAACATATTTGTAATAGTAGTGTATAGGAGCTAGCAAGTTAGGCTGGTGCACGGCAAGAGCACTTGTTAGACCCAAAATCAGAAAAAAGGCCAGCACCAAGGAAGGTTCAAAAGTAGTTTAATAAAACTGAAACTAGACCGGTTTCAGCAGCAAGGCTTTCATCAGTAGTATAGTCAGCAAAAAGCACTTAGTCATCATCTTATATAATGTTCTCTAAGGCATCTATATGACATCACTTCCTGATAAGTCAAAAATGCAAACAAGGCAAAAGTAATTGAAAAATACAATCAAGGCAAAAGTAATTGAAAAATACATAGTTCAGTAAACAAAAAAGTTTGCCTAAGTTGCATGCATATCTCCAGATTATAATGAAAAAATCCAAAGAGACACAGTATACTGGTATATCAATGATAATAAACAAACTTAATAAAAAACATACAATAAAGGGTAAATGCCGAAAAATAAACCCGAAACAAAAGTCAGGTTATAAGAATTCTGGTGTTGAATACCAGCCACAGTATCCTAAAATGAGCTGAAATGCAAAAACCTAAGCAATGCAACCTGATAAGAAATAAGTACATATACGTAATGCAAGTGATGGTTAATTACAAATTATAATTTATCATTTAATCCAGGAGGGAAAAGCCCC